>NC_034409.1:85483418-85660877 GCF_002078875.1 Numida meleagris
TCACTGAGTGGTGCTTGCATAGTACTGAGGCTGTTTTTCCACTCTGCTCCCCCAGCAAGTAGACTGGGGGTGTGCAAGAAGCTGGGAGTGGGCACAGCCAGGAGAGCATACCTGAACTGACCAGAAGGGTATCCCATCTCTCAAAGCATTGTGCTCAACTTTAAAAGCTTGGGGAAATGTGGGGATCTTCGTGGTTATGGCAAGTAATTATTTACATGTCCTGAGACCCTGCTTTCTGGAAAGCAGCTAAACATCTGGCTACTGGTGGGAAGTAGTGACTAAATTTCTTATTTGCTTATTATTTAGGTTATGAGGGATTTCTACAAAGATAATAACTACTTATAAGCTCATATGCAAGTGTAATGTCAAAAAGTCAAAAAAAGTGAATATAGCCAACATTGTGATGTAGTAGTCAGAGCTGATGGTTTGTCGAGGTTCCAGGAAATCCAGAAGGATCACCCCTTTCCTATCCCAAAAGACAAGGCGCAGCACTGTACCTGCTGAAGGCTGCGTCTTGAACTTTTTATTCGATGGGGAATTCACATATCACCACTTTGTGGTCTGCCGTTTTGGCTGTAGCTTGTACTGGTGACTCCACATCTTGTCACCAATAAGGATGGCACTGAGAAAACTGTCACCTTCAACCTCATATTGGTTCAATAGGTCCTTACAAACTTGCATACAGTGTCCCTTCCATTCCTGTGTGAGCACTCGTGGGACTCATCTGGTGCAAACTTTGCAATATATCAACATTGCCACCACCATTTTCAATGCATTGAAGCTAATATTCAGCTCCATGTTCATCATCTGCCAATTTGGAGGAGCTGGTCGAGACACTCTTCATTTTTGGTGTGGCAGCTGTGCAAGGCCATCTAGAATGTGGCTTGTCTTTTGCATTGCTGTCACTGCTGCTGAAACACACCACCCACCTTGTCAGTGTGCTCACATCCACTGTTTGGTCTCCATAAACGTTCAGCAAGCATTGATGAACATCAATGGGTGTAATTTTTTCTGCATGGAGGAAACACATCTTATCCAGATGGCCACCTTTGCTTCATCTGCACTTCCATTTCAGATGCTATTTTGTCAGACTGCCCCTCTGCTGCCATCTGTTGCATAGCAACAAAATGTAATGGAATATTGGTGGGAAGGCTCAACCTCTACTGCCATACCACAAACATCCCCCTCTGACATTTCTGGCCAACATAATAAAAGAGAAGGCATTACTTTCAGAGCAGGCTTCCTATTTTTTAGGGTTATCTTTTCAAGTATATATTTGTTTAATTCAATACAATTTTAAATAATGAGGTCTTTATATACAAAATGAGATTTGCTTACCTGTATTTTATAATATCCTCTGTATTCCCTGAAGATACGGTAAGTGTAGACGACTTGTTCAAAGCTGTGAAAAACGTTGCATATGTTATGTTTGAGTCAACTGCCAGACCACAGGAAAGGGCTTAGACTGCTACAGCTGAATGTGACAGTAAGGTATTGGTTTTGTTTGTTTGCTTGTTTTTTGTTTTTTGTTTTTTGTCCATCTGCAGTCACTGCACTTTGCTTAGGAAAGACCTTGAGCAAGGTGTCCACTTCAGCTAACTGCCTGAGCTCTCCTCCCACTTCTTAGGTCCATTTTTTATATTGAGGTTTTTTATGTTGAGTTGAATTTCATGACTACAGCTCCAGTAAAATAGATCTGGTTATTCAAAGTAATGAAAATGTTTCTGGTTGCAACCAGAAAGGACTGGATGTCACTGTTACTTGTTCTTAGACAGTGAAGAACAAAATAGAGCCTAGAAGCTCACTGAAAGCTGCTCTGCATGTAAAAGAAGAGTCCTTGCTTCTGTAGGATGACTAATTTCCTGCTCACCATCAGCAGAATTGCTTTACTGTGTTAGAAACCACTTTGTGCAAATGTCAACATGGAATAAAATGCAGGCAAAGGGCAGACACATGCATAGTTGATAACTGCAGTATTTCCATCAGCAGTGAGATGAAGGGGAGCTGTAGCTTGGATGACTCTCAGACTCCAGCAAGGTTAGACTTAACCCATATACTTCTCCTTCAAAAATTGAGCTACTGTGAAGACCCAAGTTGCTACAGAGGAAAGTGAAGTATCCTTCTTTCCCTGAAGTTGTACCCCAGGGGAAAAAGAACTGGATTCAAACTATCAATTCCAAAGGAGATGTCACCTTTCAAAAGACTGATCTGCACCTTAAAACAAGGTTGAGAGAATTACCTGGGATATGACACAAGATTACCATGTTATATGGAAACAACATTGGCGTGAAGTGATATTCAGAAAGGCTGTCTTTGGGAGTGTCCTCTATTATAACATAGGAGTTGTGAAGGATGAGAGAGGGGAGAGAGAGAATGAAAACCACATTAGTCAACGTAGCAGCAATGAATGATTCTGTAAGAAAATCTGCAGTTCACTTTTCACGTGAGATCTACTGGCATTTCTCTGAAGAGAACAGGTGAGGAATTTGCAATGGCATACATAGGAGTGAGAAGTTGTAGAATGCTTTTTGTGTAAGCAGCTTTCCTAGTGGGAGCCCACAAGTAATCCTCCCACTGAGCTATCTGTGCCTCCACCTGTTCCAGATGTGGTCACATACTATGCTATTTCAACCTCTAATGTGATTGATTTGACTAGATACGTATGGTACTGGCCATTTAACACTGAGCATGTACAGAAGAGAAGATATGATATTAGGGACAAAACAGTGGGCTAAGTCTCTGACCCACAATGCTAAAAGAAAAAACAATGGGGGGAGGAAGGGAAATCGCATTTTTAACATTCAGCAGGACTGGAAATATCTGCAGATAGCAGGTGGTATTAGAGACACGTGGTTGTGAATTAAGACTGTATAAGACTGAGATAGAAAAGCAAAACAAATGGGATTCTAGAGGTCAGAAATTTTCAGAAATGTTACCATGTTTTGAAATATGTTTAACTAAAGATTTCAAATAACTTACAAAGTAAACCCAGTACAGGCCTTTATGTAAGTAATTTGATTCCATATACTTCCCATTCTCTCATCTCTTTTCTTTGCCTTCCAGTGTGATACGTCTCTAAACTTTACCTTACAGTATTGCAAGAAGAATGTTCAATTCTTGGAGAGATGTCAGTAGAAAATGTCCTCCACTCACCAGCACACAAAATGACAACATGGGCTCTGCTTTTAGGAAATTATTCTTCTTTTCCTTTTCCTAGAGTTTTGATTATTATTATTTTAATAATATGCAAGTGTTAGAACATTAAGGACACTGATGGCTTTGGACACATTTTATCAACAGAAATGAAAACTTTATCAAATATAGCAATGACAGCTGTTCAGAAGATGAACTAGAGATCACAATCATCACTAAAAAAGGTGGCAAAGTAGCAGAGAGATATAAACCACAGCATAACAACAACAACAAAAGCAATATCTGATATTTTAGTTGGTATGCTTGTTCATTGGAATGATTTCAGCTATAGCTAAATGAATTGAGCTGTCATGAGAGGGATAATCTTTGGGCAAAAACCTAGTTCATGGGACTTGCTTGTAAATGGATGTTTCCTCTGCAAAGAACCTACTTTGCTCTGTGAAGAAGTTACTATGGAATGGGACTAGTTCTAACTTCCACTTAGAAAAGATTAACTTTGACTCAAAGAATTGCATTTCAAGGCTACATCTTTTTTTTTTTCTTCCATGAGGTACCTGTAAAAATTCACATGTATTTGGCTTATGAGTTTCTTTATAAAAGTTGGTGTTCGTTCTTTAAAAGTATAGGTAAGACATAGAAGTGAAAAACAATAATCTAAACGGATTGTTTCTAAACTTATTCTGTCAATCAAAATTTGAAAAGTTGTTGTTTGTATATTTCTTGGCTGCTACAGTTGTTATAAAATGAAGATGAAACTGCCATTACAATGAAAACTTCTGATTTCAAATTAACTATTAAATGCTTATCAACAACTGCATATTATGATTCAAATTAACAAACTAACTGGTCTGAGGACAAGGGAGATCTAGAGGCAGAAAACTAGCATGAGATGAGTTTATTTCGGTAGGCTGACATATTGAATCATGAGAACAGCAGCAGGGGTGATAGATCTGGATTGAGGCACTATCAAGACCTGGGACAGCTGTGGATGAGTATGGCAGGATTACCTTGGAGGAAGAGCCGTGCAATGTGCATGATTACTGTTGAGATGCATTTGGACTGGTCCCACCATTCCGACTCTTAGGTCCTCCCTGGGCATTCCTCCCTTCAGTCAGTGAGACAACTAAAAGTTTTGGTTGTTTTCTGTAGCCTGTGGATTGCTGTCTCTGTCCATGGATCAGATGAGAACCACTTTTTTTTTTTTTTTTTTAATCAAGGCAGGCATCAGTTTGTGTATCAATCATGTTATGTGCTAAGCAATGCTTAAGATGCAGTTCTAGATCAGAAGCTGTCTTGAACCAGCACTGAGAGTTTCAGTGTTGACGTCTCCAATTTTAGGACAAATGCATTCCCCTTAAACAGTTTTTCTTTCTCTAGTCTGTCACTGACAGCTAGTCTCTCAGGTTCTGAGCCAATATTCTACATCATCCCATTTGCTATCTTAAGGCAACCTGTGTTTTCACCTCTGCAAGCCAGCATCTGTTATGCTTTGCTGCTACTCTGCATTTCAACTATTATATGTGTTAATGCATAAACTAAAGTCAAATAGACCCTTTGCCCATGGTGTACTCTGTAGATGCGCTGTCTGTTACCTCAGTAGTTCAAACTAATTAAAGACACAAAATACAATAAGCACTCCTGTGCTTTTTCATCTACCTTTACTGACTAAGATCACAACAGCTGTTCTCCCACATTAAGGACTAGTATTGTCTCCTCTGTGCCAGGATCCCCATTTGTTCTTCCTGAGAGACTATGCGTGCCCTCTCTGATCTCTCTGCTTTGTACATTGTCTCCTTACTCACCCACTGCAGGCAGGTTCCTGCAGCTCCCTCCCTGAGGTCTCTGTTTGTATCTCATCTGCCATTTCTCCTTACTCGTCTTCTCTGTCATTCCCAGATGATCCTTTCTTCTATTCACCAACCCAGCAGTACTCCATTTCCTCCTCCCTTTTTCTCCCTTCTCCTTTGACTTGTTTCAAAAGCAGTGAGATTTTGATTATTGATAAAAAATATTTCCTGATATTTTTGAATTAAGTAAATGTTGTGCTAAAAATTTTTCATGCCACTCTCAAACACACCCTCAAGGAAAGTATAAAATTTTATAGATTCACAAAAAAAGGACTAATTACTAGCTTATAAACTCTGAACACATTAAGAACAGATTGGTTATATATGAAAAATGTAAAACAGACTTTATGAATGGGGAAAAAAAGTACTATTCCCTACAGGAAGAGAAAACAATCCAATTTTAATTGTTTTAAGTTAAGCAATTTTCTATTCCCGTCTTATTCATGGGCTTGTCATAAATTTGAGCAGAACATTACATCTTTCTGTCTCAGTTTATCTTCTTACATCAGATAAACTTTGTAGCAAACACAAGGCTAATGTTTCATCAGATAATCAGAATGCACATGAAGAAGAAAATATTTTATATCCTACTATGAGACTTTTCAGTGTCTCAGTAGTGCTATAATGGTATTTACTCATTGTTACAACAGAGGTAGTAACTTTGAGTGAGGTTCTTCTAACCGTGTTTTGGCAGGCTGAGGTATTTTCTCTGGGCTTTCTCTATTGTCTCTATTGTCTGCAGAGAGATAACAGCATCAGCAGAGAACAATTCATCCATTCTCTGTTGTATGAATTGTTTTTACAAATACCACCTTCTTACCACTCACTATAAAGGAAACCTGAGGCAACCAACATTGCTTGAATAGATCTACAGACATACTGTTAACATTAGGGAAGAACTATTAATGTTAGAAAAGGTGAATGTTAGAAAGGTTTTGGATCTATTTGAAAACTCATAAGAAATTTAATATTAAAGTACTTACAAAACACACAGACACAAGGCTCCTGCCACGCTTTCACTCTCTCGTATTAAATAGCTACCATCCTTTCCTTTCTTGCACAGCAGTTCTTCACAGGCTTTTTTTGATATCTTTCCATGAAAAAATGGGAACTCCATGGACATACAAAAACAAGGTATCTTGTCTTTCAGAGCAATTCTAGAAAAAGCCAGAAGACTGGCATTAAAAGAAGACTTATTCTAAAAGCAGCTGTTAAGAAGTGAAACTGGACGTGCAAAGTACAGACATGGGTTTGTATTGCTGTTGTTGGTCTGTCTGTAGCGCAGTGAGAGCAGGGCGGGAAATGGGAAATGATTTGTCTGCACTGTTAACAGTCCATGTCAGAAGAGAAGACACTCCTGGCGCACTGTATGAGAGCTGACATTTGATTTCTGTATCACATTTCTAAGCTATGCAATCGTTTAGCAGACACCTAAGCATAGTTATATTTTAAAGTTATCTTTTATATTTGAAGTTGCTCAAAGCCTTGCCGAACTTCACCTTTTAGCACAGTTGTTGGTCGTTGTTGCTGTTCTTATGGTTTAATGGATTTTCCAAGTTTCAGTGAAAGTTGGTCAGCAATACTAGAGAATTAGATTTTTCAAGAGACATTCTCTCTGCTGCTTCCTCCTCATTTTTAAACAATTTTATCAAGAAGTTCTGCTGTGTCTGTGCCATGATTTAGAAAACATGGCAGGAAGGATACAATGGTCAGACAGTGCCTTTTGGTACCCCTGGGAAGCTGCTGTCAATTTAATGTTGGCAGGATACAGCCGTGTGGAGAACTGCTTCTCCCTGATGGAGGAAATGCTGCCCAGCTCTATGGGAGGTGCCCTCACAGGCATTTAATGCTTTCCTCGCTGGAAGGCAAGGACTGGGGAAGGGCAGAGAGAAAACAGACCTGGAAAAGCAAGAGATAAGAACCAGGCTGGGCAGTATTAGTGAAGGAACGGAAACTGAGGGAGGACCTAAAGATATAGGAGCAGCTGTGATTCAGAAGGTGAGAGTGGAAAGAAAACAAGCACTGATCATGCAGATAGAGCGAGTTTAAGTTTCCAGGGAAGGGGGAAGGGTTGGAGATGGCAGGAGAGATAGAGTCTTCAAAGCTGAGGAAAAGGATCAAGGACTGCTGCAATTCAGTCTGCTATCAAAGTCAAAACAGTACAGGTCCACAAGTGCTGGAACTGGCAAGTGATTTCAAAGACCACTGTCTGCATGTATGCTTCTCAGCTTTGTAACCTGAGGACAACTCTGAAGTTGTCACGATGTGTCACCATTTCCCTGTCACCAAGCAGTGCCAGTGACGTCCTTGCTCCAGGGCAATGACCCCACTGCACCATGACAGTTGCTTACACCATCAGTGCTGGTGGCAATTGCATTTTTGTGGTAAAGTTCTGGGATCCACCTTGATCACAATTCTAGATAACGATGCCAAAAGTGACAGTTGGCAGTTTTCTCTCTTCTTTTTCACAGATCCTCCTCCATTTAACAGCAATGCCAAGAAACTTGTGAGTGCAAGTACTCAGTAGTTAGGAGATGCCAGAGTTACAGCATGCTGCTGGCAAAATTCCAGTTTTCTTCCTTTTGTGCAAGTGAAGTATGATAATGGATTAGGAATGACAAGGGGTGGTGGTCAGTAATATGACTGTGTGTATAGTTTTCTGTACATCTCATAAATGTAAAATTTTCATGAGGCAGTGCGAGGTGGGTGACCTAGGAGCCTGCTGTGAAAAGGAACAGCAGCAGCTGCTTAACGTTGCCCAGCTTCAGGCACATTCTCTCTCCTCTGCAGTGATAGGAGAACTAACAAGTAACAGTATAAATAAGTAAAACTGTTTTAGAGTATCTAAAGGAGGGCTATGAGGACAGTGAACAGTCTGAAGGGTAAGACGTATGAGGCACGGATGAGGTCTCATGGTTTGTTCGGCCCAGAGAAAAGGGAGGCTGAGGGGAGGCCTCGTGGCGGCCTGCAGCCCCTCATGAGGGGAGCAGAGGGGCAGCGCTGAGCTCTGCTCTCTGGTGGCAGTGACAGGGCCCAAGGGAACGGCATGGAGTTGTGTCAGGGCAGAGGCAGGTGGGGGTTAGGGACAGGTTCTTCACCAGAGGGTGGTGGGGCCCTGGAACAGGCTGCCCAGGGCAGTGGGCATGGCCCCAAGCTACCAGAGTGCAAGGAGCATTTTGGCCAATGCTCTCAGACATATGGATTGAATTTTGGTTGGCCCTGTGTGGAGCTGGACTTAGTAATCCTTATGGGCCCCTTCCAGCTCAGGCTATTTTATGATTCTAATGGAAAATTTCTCTTTCAGGAATGTAATGATTACATGTTCTTCCCTAAAGAGCTCATTATCTAGGTGCAGAAACAGAATACAATAAATTCAGTCAGTCTTGCACGTCTGCATCTACGAGGCTATTTAAACGGAAGTGGCAGCCACACATTACCCACTGATCACTTAGTCAGGTGCTCCTCTGATGATAAGAAACCCATGAGAAGAAGAAAATGCTTGAAAAGAAATGGGGGCTGGGGCCTTCTTTAAGCAGCAGTCACTGTCCACAACCTGACCATCTTATGCAGCAGCACGTCCATCCTTGCCCTGCCTTTTTCCGCCAAAGGCAGGTGAAAGGCACTGGTGCTTAAGTTAGAGCTTTTTTTGTTTCACTGATGCTCCTCAAAAGCCTTAAAATAGTTCTCAAAAAGATATGGTGAAGTTTGAGATGACTCCAAGACCCAAGCACAGATGTTGCAAGCTGAAGAGGCTTGTGGATCATTATAGTGATCCCAGTCCCTTTGAATTAAGACTTGGAATGGAGTCAAGATGTTGATTGAGAAAGAGTATGCCGTTATTAAAAGATGGGCAAATGAGAAAGAAAAAAGAGAAGGAAAGGAAAGAGAGAAAAAAGGAAAGAAAAGCAAGCCACCACTGTGGATTCCATGATGTCCTGGGGGTCTGTCCTCCGCTTCTGGGGTGGTCGAGGATGTGGTGGGGCATGCACCACCAGTAGTGGGGTTAGCAGTGCCTTTTATGCCATATGATAGTCCCTTCCAATTGGACTTATGTGCTGTGCACATGCTATACTGGCTGTGCTTCTCCTTTTGCTTGATGGTTGTGGTTGCGGTTGGACCAGAGACTGCCTTAAGGAAGACAACTAACTCCTGACCTCCCCATTGTGCTTGGGCACAACAGGTGTTTGTTCTGCAATTTTCACAGGAGTATTGCCAAACAGTTTTTGTTCTGTGGCCTTCACAGGATTGTTACAGTTTTGTTTCTCAAGTCGCCAGTTAGCTGCAAGTTCATCTCTTAACCAATCAGAGAGGGAGAATTCACAATGTTACAGTTCCAAGTAATGATGTCACAGAGTCCAAGCCGGAAAGAAACACACCATTGCTTCATTCTCACCACAGGGCATCAGAAAAGGAGAAGCAGACAGCAGGGTTTGGAAGGAGAAAACCCACCAGCAGAAGGAAGAAAAGGTATGGAGAGGAGATTCTGTGAGGAACAGCAACAGCAGCAGCAAAAACTGGAGGAACAGAACAAGGAGTGAGGCAACAAAGTGACAGGGAGGATGCTGAAAAACACTGAAAGGGGAGAAGCAATGGACTTCAAAAAAAAACCAGAAACAAAACAAAACAAACAAACAAAAAAAAAACAGTGAAAAACGCTGAAGTGGAATCGGGACGTAGAGGAGAGTTTAAATGCAGGGGCTTTGATGAGGTATCACAAGGACCTTGTAGCAATTTCAAGAGACGCAAGAGGATGAGTCATTTTGGAATAGCAGTTGAGGGAATGGCTAATATTGTAGTGGTATAACAGCTAAGCTGTAGCAGAAAATCAATGAAAAAATGTTCTTTTTCATTTCTGTAGTGCTTATAGCACTAAAAGACAACCAACCAACCAGAACCAAAGCAAACAAAAAAGCTAAAACAAAACAAAGAAATAGAAGGGGGACGAGTAGACAGGAGCTTGAGGATACTAAGAAGGAAGGTTTGAAAAGGGAAAATTCACTTTAAAGGGAAAAAGGAGTTAGCCTGTGATAATTCAATATTCTGAACAGAAAAAGCTTTTGAAGAGAATGAAACAAGGACAGCAGAAGGGGCGGAATTGGGAGAAGGGCTTATATAATTTAAAGACACTGGAATAAACAGTAAAGATTGGTAGATTTCATAATAGATAACTGAATGTAATTAAAGACAGTAATAATTACCCACGTTGACTAATACATACAACTTCCTTCCGTATTTCAAGGTCCTGGGCAGTAACTGAATTTGTATAGTATCGGAGCAACAGTACTGATGGAAAGGGCAGATTCTGATCATGGTATTGAACTCTGAATACTACTATTGATGATTCTCTGGTCAATCTTCTTGGTTTTTAAGAAAACCACTGAACTAAGTAATCTCTAAAGTTTTCTGTGAGCCTGGATTTGGGCACTTAAGAGGGCCAAGTGTTATAGTAGACATGCTAGGACATCTGAGATGCTACACTGGGCTGGCAGGTGTGACATTGGACTGGCATGGGCAGACCCATTCCTTTTTGGTGGGGCACTTGGAGGTCACTTGGAGTAACTACAGCACCTCAAGAGATACTAGATGGTGATGAATTGCTCCTGTTGTATCTAAGGAAGTCAGCTCCTTTACCTGCTTCTCAAAGAATTAGTTCAGCTGTGGACACAGAGAAATGAAGGTAAAACCACCAACTTCTTTTAAAGATAAAATACGATGGGCTCAATAGCTTTCCCTTCAGAGGAAAGCTTGCTTTCCTTACAACAGTGGTTCACTTATCCTGGAATCCCTCCCTACAAAAGTAGTATTGGATCTACTTCTCTTTAGAAACACTTCTGATTTTTAGGAGAAAAAGCTGTCTCTGCTCCTTTCCCATCAACTACACATCTGAGTCACAGTGTGGGGCTGTGTACTTTACTGGTGTGCAGCTGCATAGCCAGATTTGCTAAACTTTAGAAACAATTTCAGATTTTCAACCAGCACAGTAAGATCCTGTTAGGGAGTGAAGAAATTTCTTGCGCCACTAGTTTGGTGGTTTACTTTGTGTAACACACTCCATTTATTTATAAGCATGTTCTCATTTCTGGTGTCTTTATTTTGGCTGGAAACAGGGTCGATGATGTGCTTCATGTGGAAAGATTGGAGCTTTTCTCTGTTTAATCTAGTATCATTGCTTTGAAAATCTCTTACCTTAGAAAACATCATGAGAAAATGAGGGAAGAGTTGTGCAGTGGTAGATTTTCAATTCCTTTTAGGGTTTCCAGTTCTTTGTTCAAACAACAAGTAATGATCCCAGACAGAAATTCTCACTGTGAAACGATGGTTCAGTGTGCACAATGCAAGCACAACTCGAACAGAGTTCAAAATTTAAAGAACACATCAAGGCAACTCGTTCCTGCAGCTTCCCAACAGGGTTCAACAGAAGAGGGTCACCTAGGGATTGAAACGATCCTTTTACTTTGCCTATCTGCAGTACTCAAGTGAATCTGAGGAGTTTGGTTTAAAAGCAGAAACCACAGAAATATACAACAGAAGAGGAGAGATGCCATAAATATAATCTAGTCTATCACTAAACCACCCACATAAGTCACTGGTCAGACAGAATCCTCACCGCTCCTCGAGTGCATAGATGTGTTTATATTTTACTCTGGCACTGGTGCGTGAGTTCCTGGCAAAAATGCAAGACACTAGCAAAGACATAACAGGACTTTCAGGTCACAGATGGAGATACCTATTGACAGATGCGTAAATACCAGGAAGGTGGTGAGATATGTCCTTGTTAGCCACATCAGAGCTGTGTCACGAGCCTCACCATGATCTCCAGCATGTGACACTTAGTTTTTACTGTCTATGTTTGAATCATATAATGACATACCTCCATGGGCGAAATTCACCCATAAATTCAGACCAAGTATTTTTGTCTTATACAACCCCACATATCCAGGTTGCCCACTCTGAAAAGTCCAAGGAGTGGCCAGAAACAGGAGCTAATGGTATTAACTTTGATGAAATCTGGACGTATTTCACATTATGGGCCAAGAAGGGCAACATTTGGGTTTCTTCACAACTCTTCACTAACAAAAAAATTCTAGACTGCTTAACGTCTAAGAGGGCCTCATCTGAAAGTGAAGAAAACTGAAAGAGTGTTGCCTACATGATGGCAAGAAGCAGTCTTCATCAGTGAATTCAAGGTACTGCATGGCACAATTCTGGGGCATCCAGGCAGGAGCCCAGGCTTCAGGTTGGTGGAGGGAGCTCTTCCTGTCAGCTACCGTAAGCTATAGTGAGTGAGACTGTTCCTGCTCCTCAGATGCAGCCACTTCTCAAGTTGTCCATGCTTGTAGAGTGGTGATAAAGCCTGAAACCACTCTAGATCACGGTAGGATAGTTTGTGACAGGAGAAAGAGACTGATAGCTGCTGCAAGTTCTGTGTAAGTTGTGACAAAAGATGTAGGAAGGTAACAGCAGTGATACCCCAAATCAATGTGCTAAGGAATCCATGGTGCAAAATTGCCTATTTGGAGGGCAGGGAAAGGAACAAGGGAGGCACAGTGCACTGGCTGGATCCTTCTAAGCTGCAGCAGGGCTTGTGCAATGGAGGCAGTCACACCAGAATAAGCCTTTGGGCATTATCACTCACATTTGTAGCAACACCAAATCAAGCTGTGTCTGGTGTGAACCTGCTCTTAAAATCATTTTTCTCTATCCCAAAGCAGGACTAGATCTTTTTTTTTTTTTTCCCCATTATTCATTGAAGGAAGGAATGCTTCTAGGATAGCCTCCTGCAGCAATTAACTGACCTTTTACATGTTAGAGAAAAGAAAAAAATGCTAAGTACTTTTTCTTGCTTTCACCTTCACATGGAAAAAAGGCTAGATTGTCTCTATCTCCTATACATCAAAACACATACTCTAGTCAGTCTTCTATATTCTTATGAAAATGCAACCATTTCCTGCAGTCTTTCCCCACAGGTTCTTTTTTCTAACCTTGCAATTGTTCTCGTTGTTGTAACTGGACACCACCTTGGCTAGCACTTCTATAAGATGTTATGCCTCTGACTGAACAAAGACCTTTGACTACAAAAGAAAATAGACATTACTGAAACTAGACCTGCAACAGTTTTTTTTTTTTTTTTTTTTTGCAGCATGCTAAGCACTGCTTGGCTGAAACTCCAATTTGTTTCCTGCCATATTACTGCTTTTACCTATTTTTAGTATTTTCCTTCAGTTTCTGTAAAATATAGTGAGGTATTTTCATGATAACATCTCAGCTTAGCAAGCACGTTTAGCATTCTGGCCTTGCCACCTACACAGGCTGCAGCTCTAACACAGAAAAGCTCTTATACCTTTGGTAAGAAAAGTAAAGCCAAGGAAAAACTAAGTTGCTTAACAACATGAAAAAATTACATTTTCAATGAATAATTATGGGGCAGAGATCAAAGTTAAATTGAAAGCTGTGATCAGAAGAAGCTAAAAGCAAAGCCAATGTGGTTGAAAATGGCTAAAGTTGTGAATAAAGCATGAAGCGCAAGGGTGCAGTGTAATTTGACCAGGTAGTGGAAAAGACAAGTTGTGGAAACAGAAAGAAAGCTGACTTCTAGATGTTTTCCTGAAAATCTGAGCTCTTGGCCTGTGTCAGTAAGCAATTATGTTACTGTACAAACTGAACCAGAAAGGGCTTTTAAGAGAAATAACCATCAGAGAAAGGAATTACATTTAATTTGGCAAAATTCATAACTGTAGCATGATGTCTATATCAATCTGTGGTTTTGCTTTGGGCATTACTTGTTTTGTATATTATTAAAATTACTATTATTTCTTCCTTTCTTTTCTGTCTCAGTAAATAGCTTTCATCTCAACCTATGAGTTCTACATATTTCTCCCTCCCCCCTAGTTCTCTCCCCCATCCCACTGGGAGGAGGAGGAGTGAACAAAGGGCTGTGTGGTGTTCAGCTGCCTGCCGGCTTTGATTTTAACAGAAGCTTTTTAACTATTAGGATACATCAGCAACTTGTCAACAACTTGTATTTGTGACCACAGGAAAAAGAAGCTGAGAAAAAATATCATTCAGAATTTACTGGGATTCCTCAAAAAAAAAAAAAAAAGCTAGAAAGAGAGGAAGAGAAACCATCAAGGGGGGTGCTACAGAAGAGTCTTGATGAGCTAAAAGAAACCCAGGATACCTGGAGTCGGTGGAGCCAAAGGACAAGAAGCCTTCAGGAGCAGTGTGCTTTAGGGCATTGAAAGAGTCTGTCAGGTCACCGCCCTGTTCTTAAAAACTTTAGCAAGAACAGTTTTAACAGAGAAAATTGCAAGGTAGAAGGGAGACAAAATGAGGAGGACTTATTAGGAATCCCAAGTGAGGTCACAGGATGAGTCCTTAAAACTGGGGGGACTAATCATATGGGAAGAACGTCACAGTACTTGAAGACGATGTTGCAACCTTGCTACCCTACAAAAGGTCAGCAGATGAGGTAAACCACAGGGGAAGAGGGAGGAGAGAAGGAAAGTGAAACAAAACCCAAACCTTCCATAAGGGCTGAAAAGAATGATATAAAGGGAAAAATATGTAAAAGACCGTTTAATCCTCTCTTTCAAAGAGATACATAAGCAAGCATTGACATACAACAGGTAATTCATTAGAACAGTATGAACTGTAGACAGGAATGTAGCAGTTAGGAATGTAGCAGGGAGGAAAAAAGGACTTAAAGTGAAGCAGCACAGCTGTAACTCACTAACCTTTGCTGATGGAGTTCTCCGTTCTGGTTCATTTTGACTCTTTGACAGATAAAACCTCCTACCACTGCTGTTGTTGCTATCAAATTCATATTCAAACCCAAATGCTCCATCTCACAGCATGAAAAGCTGTGTGAAATGATTCTCTGACTTGGTGCCTCTGAAAATAGCTCTATTGCATTGGTTAAGTTAATCATGAAGAAGGAAGGAGTAATGAAAATCAGTGGCATGAGCACTGCCATTTTTGTGTTGGAAATCCAGCAGTATGTCAACAAAGCTCACTTAACTCCTGTAATGGAGAGTGAGATGAATATGTGATCACATAAAGACTGCTCTAATCTGTATATGCAGATGGGCTTGCCTTAAAAAGTGCAAAACTAACCTTACCATGCAGTTTCCCAGTGTCCCAGCTCCTAGTTCTTACAGCCCGACACGCCAGCCCTAGAAGCATGGCAAGCTCCCACTGTTTTGTTTTCTCAAGTCCATCCATCCAACTTGATGCTCACTGCCTCAGCTATGTATTCTAGAGAAGACATCCACTAGATATGAATTCACAAAAGCCTGTTTTCTCACCTGTGAAAAAACTCCCCATAAGACATCACTTAAGGTACACACCAAAAAAACAAACAAAAAAACCCAACCCAACTACCAACCACAACCAAAAAGACACCATATGCTCTGCAACCGTAATTAGGACAAGGAGAAAAACAAGCTGCAGTACGGAGACCTTCCAATTACAGATTACAGGGGCACCAAACGCAGCCCCCAATACAGCAGATGACACCACTTATGAGGGTGCTCCCTGGGAGCCACGAATGAGGCTATGAAACTGTGCAGGTGGGACACACACTTTTACAGCAAAACCAGCTTTTACCGTCAGGTTCTCTGTGAATTTGAAGATCATTAGCGCCAAAGTCGAGCAATTTTTAACAAAGCTATCAGCAAGCTATCAAATAGATCTGGTTTGCTGTGGGCTCTCCAAGGGAGGCCAGTTAAAGCCCTCTGCTTCACAGCTCCCACACTTTACTACATACTGGGTCTTGTGCATTAGCTTAGGGTTACTTCTTGACTGTTGAAAAATAAGGAAGGTCTGTCACACTGATTTGTCATGTCAAAGTGATTCAACAAATTGCCCCGTCAAAATTAAAGGAGCTCTGCAGATTTCCTGAAGTTCTTGTAAAATAACAGCTCACTTGAGTTGTTACGGAAAAATTTGCTATGTTTACATTTAATATTGGGCAAACAGGTGGTAGATTTTGACTGCTTAAATAGCTTTAGAAGGCACCTCAAATGTTAAAGACTTTAAACTCTCAAAACATACAAGAAGTTCCTTTCATAGCAGGAATGAAAACAGATTTCTGGATAACATTACTAAATTCCTCCAGTTAATTGTTTTAAGTTAGGACTAAATTATATATAAAAACTAAGAAGGAACCATCAATGTAAGAAATGGGTTGTCCCATCTCTTTTTCCTTACCATTGGAAATGTAGACACCACCAGCTGACTCGGGAAATATCAAGACTTACTTTACATGGTGATCACCTGGTAGATCCTGGATGCACATACGTACAGTTCCTGTTCCTACTGAACTATCCTGCATTAGCTATAGTGGTCATTTTGTTCAGTGCAGCATTCCTTCTTCACCTTCAGAAGGCAAAGTCCTTCCACTAGACAAAAGCAACAGTGAAATCAGCATATGACAGCTGAGCACCCTCATGCAGTCATCATGGGAGCGACAAAAAGCAGAGTCTCCTTCTGCTAGGGGAAGAGCAATTTCTTCAAAAGGACACAGAGATCTACCTGTGAGAGGCATGGGGGTCCAGAATAGACCAGTGCCTGCCAGCAATTCTTCTGCAGGACACACACAGTATTTATTGTTATTGAGATATCCAGCCTCCATTTACACTCTGTTAAAAAGAAAGAGTTCGTACTTGCATGGTATCCAAGGATGACACATACACTGTCAAGCACTTAGTATTAAGAAACTGGGGGGTATGGTCATCTCCATTTTGAGATAGCTTTACAGAGCCTGAGAAGGGCTGATAGAGCAGGGCTGCCAGTACAGCAGAGGTGTTCGATGTCCTTAAACAATTTATAAAGCACCCCAAGACTCTAAGTCCTCCTCTCCCTTCTTCTTCAAAGCACCAGTGATATGAGGCTTTAGCACAAGTGGCAGCACCTCTGTGTGTCCTGACTGCCCTTTTGAGGAGTAAGTGAAAAGATTGTATGTTCTCCAATAGAAACAAGAGCATGTAACAATGGTTTTTGGATGCCTGACTGAACTGAACAAACTATGGCAATACCAAACCTGTAGGGACCTACGGCCCCGCTCCTGGTGCTGTGTCTTTGCCACAGGCACCTGCATCCCAAGCTGCCTGTCATAGCTACAGGGGGATGTTTATACGGGCAGCTCTTGGCTCACTGTTCACATCTCAGGAAAATTCAGACTGGCTGCTTGAATGGAAATTAAATCACTTGAGTTTAATTAAAAATTAAAATGCATTACTTCTCTCCATTGCTCAATCCTTCTGCTAAATGGCTTTTGCCAACCCTTTGTTCCCGGCAGGTTACAGCACAGGGCAGAAGTAGTGCTCCCCAGACATTCACTTAGATTGAAAGCAGTGTGTTGGCTAACACCAAGCAGACGCACTTCCCACCACAATTCTTACCAAGATCAGAAAAACAAAGTACTTCCCAGCTGAGCCTTAACCAGGTCTGAAAGCTGGTCAAAGGCCCTGTGCGGTCTCTAGATGGCACTGTGGCTCTAAATAAGAGTTAATCTAAAATGAACAGCTCTCTTAAAAAAAAAGTGTTTGCGTTGCCAATTGGGCAAGAATTCACAGCTGCCAAATGACTACCTTCCAGATCTTTATCTATCAGACGTGTAATAATAGCTTTATTTATAGCGTTTAATTACTACTTGGGTCACAACACCAGCTTCACAAGGTAGCCTCTCGAGTTTGTTCACAGCTCATACTGCAAATACAGCCAGATGGCAACCGTTGCGTGTTCTTTCCTCAGTGAAGCGCATTAGCTAACTGGGGACTCACCTAACTGCCATTCCGTCCCTGCAGTCCCAAGTGCGGTACGGATTGCCAGGTTGGTGTGTGCTAGAAACACTTAACGAGGGGTTAATTGGCTGCTCACAGCTGCTGGGGATCTGCGTGAGCTGTCAGTGCTAGTGAGTCCACTGCTAGCCATTATCTCAATAGAGGTATGGAGGGTCATATTATCCCATATCTCAAATCAGTAGAAAGATTATTTTTTCCCTCAGCTTCTGAGTTAAAATAAAACCCAGCTTTCCAGACTGTGTCACTGTTCAGAATTGTTGCTTGCAGAAACACTTGTATAGGTGGTGGTGCAGAAACCAGAAGCAAGTTCAAGATCATGGGGTGGGGGGGCTGTTTTCTGAGTTATCAGAGTGACTGGTATTTAGGCACCCTCTGATTTACAATGATAGAAAACAGTAACATTGTTTCCTTGGTGGAAAGCAGGGCGGCAGCTGTTAGGATGAACACTGAGGCTTAGCGCTTTGTATAATTATTCTGTGTGTTTGGGTTGCATTTGGAGAACAGCTCTGAGAATGGTACAGAATTAGAATGAAGGAACATATTTTCCCCCACATACAAGCTTCGTCTGTTCCAGTCCTTCTGGAAGACCAGTGCATTATATTATCCATATTATCCTTTCATTTGTAACAAGTACTTCTAAGAAGTGGCATGTGTTGTCATTACGTGGGCTTATGTACCACACTATATGTCAACAAGACAAATGTTAAAATGAACACCTGAAGGCAGAATAACTTTAAAGTACTAACATTCTTTGCTGTCTGACCTCACGTACCAAAGGGTCCCTAAGTTTTATTGTCAGCTCTTCCACTGCTGGTCTGCAAACCTGCTCGCCTTACCTAACTGTAAGTCAGATGCTACTGGATTGTACAAAGATGTTTTCACTGCAGCAAAACTGGGGGAAGCCTGAGTCAAGCACGTGGTGCTACACTGGAGGCAGTCGATTGATTCTGTTTCTGTCCTCCGAAAGATGGATATAGTTTGTGTTCAAACTTCATTTTTGTGATTTCTCAGCACATTCATCAACCAAGATGGTAAGAGGACTGTGAGAAATAATGATCACAAATGAATTCCGCTGAAGCCCAGACAAATCTCTCCATGTTGTTAGCTTACAGTACTCAACAGGGACCAGAGACTCTTTCAGTATAAGGATAATTCATAAAATATTCTAAGTAGATATTGCCAATTCATAATTGCATGTTTTACATTTCAGTGGGAAACAGGAACTCATCAGTTATAAGATCTAATTAGTAAATTCTCAACTAGATTAAGAGAGGAAACTTAAAGCTTTACCCCACCCATAAACAGTAACAACATTTTTATAATAAACAAGGATGCCTGATGTCACTTTGCTAGTAGTAGCACCTGCTACAGAAGCAAGAGGATATCACCCAGAGACCTGTTCTCATTCCTTTTGTGCAGAAAAACCAGGGTCAATGGCTTTGGTTTTTGTGTGTTCGTGGGCACACAGTCACACAGAGCTCCAGCAGTGATGGACCAGTAAAGATGGTTTTCAAGTGCTGCATTTAATTCTAGTATTTCTGGACAAGCATCCTCCATGATTGATCTGTTTTGGACTCTTACAGAGACAATTGCCACAGCAAGGAGGAGCTTTAGCAGGTGTCTCCATACTGAGCAAACCTAGTCTGTGCCTGGTCCTCAGGGGTAGGTTTGATTTGCAGTGGAGGAATGGTTTAAATGAATGCTGTCAGTGTTGTTCAAACTTGCTGCTCTGCAAGCACTGGGATGGTGGAACTCCCAATTGCACATGAATGAGTTGGGAGCCCTCTCCAGCAGCTAGGCATTGTGGGAAAGGATGCTGTATTGATGCAAGGCATCTGAAGCATTCGTGATTGTGAGCATACGAAGATGTCCCTGGGAAAGTGAAGTGTACGTGCTGGGAAAGTGAAGTGTACGGGACCAAGAGCAATTATGTGGCGCCTCAAGAAAAGGACAGTCTGGGTAGCAGAAAGAGACAGTGTATCGAGCAGAGACGCAGAACGATAATCACAAGACTGCAAAGAATGGACAGTGGACTGGTTGTTCACAATGGACTTTGCTGAGGCCATAAATTTGCACAACAATTATGAATAATATCATTAATCAGTAACTGTAACAAGTTAGTGGGTGATGAGAAAAGTATATAGCCTGTTACTGACAAACTAATAAATGACATTGCAGCACATCGTATCGGTGTATTTCTGCTGTCCGGTCTTGCATGAGGAATATGGGGTGCTACAAGGCATCATCTGCAATTTTGCTGCCATATGATTCACAGAAACAAGTGGACAAAGGTGGACAGTTACAGCAATAAATCAGTTTATAGGTGGTACTTGCCTCAGTTTTGATGACAATGTGTTCTGTCCTGCTCTTCAGTATTTCAAATTGAGAAGCCAGTCTAAAGTAATGTAGTTATTTTACTAAACGAATCCCACCTGTTTATCATTGATGTCCTGAATGAAAACAGAAGTGAAGCCACTTATTTATTGAGCAGTAGTTGAAGCCTTTTAGACTCAGCTCCCCTTTCCCATTGCTTTGTTCATAGGCAAGGATAAACTGACGTTGCACATGTACACTAACAAATTGAAACTACAAAAACTGTGCTTCTCATTTGTCAGCTTTCGCTGTGATTCCTTGGAAATCTGCAGATTGATTGGTTTTAGTGAGCTGCATTATACCAATAAGCTATGACAAATTACTTAGCAGTGAGGGAGGTCTACTTGCTTCTTGTTCTTAAATGACATTGACTTGGAAATGTAGTTCCAGAACACGAATCCGTGCTTGACTACTTTTTTTTGTTGTTGTTATGTAGCAACACTGCTACAACAGTAGCAACAGCTACAACAGCAGCAACAGCTACAACAGCTGCTAACAACAAAAGCTTATTCTCTGCCAAGATGGGAATTGTATTTTAGAACTGAAGTAACACCCGAAGACAATTCACAAACTAGGCTTGCAACTCTGTGGAAAGTGTGAAAGGTCATTACAAAGGATAAGAGTTGGACTGAGAAAGATTGGGAGAGGGGGAGGAACAACACCTCATTTCTAGGGTATGTGTGCCATGAAGTTGAGATCTTAATCCAAACTTACCCACTTAGCGGGGTCCAGATTTCAATCCAAAACCATTTATTTAAATACTCCGGGTTTTCTTCCTCTTCCATGAGTCCAGCTGAAAAAGAACAAACAAACAAAAAAAGCAGAAAATATTTTGTTACAGTTCAAAGCTATAGGAAGATTATTTTGTTTCTAGATTTGTGATTTGAAATGTTTCCCAGCTTCACTTTGAGAAGCAGTATCATTTAGCCATCTCCTGTCTTCACAGGGAAATAAATTCCCTTTTACAAGCACATAGATTTGCACCAGAGTTTTCTTCTGCTTGGTTGAGCAATCTTTGTTTGAGATTGCCATTAAGCAATTACTTAAATACATTCTCTGATTAAATAAAGAGAAACCGATGCAAGGATTCTTCAGTTAAGTAGATGATAATGTAAAAAACTCCAGCATAAAAATAGTCTTTAATTATAATTAAGCTGTAAATTTCCTGAGAAAATAAGTGAAGTTTTAACTAATGGGAACTTGCATCAGAGAGGCGATTTTGAGCTTGCACTGGGTACTCTCAGCTTTCCCCTAGGATCCTCAGGATTAATTATGGATCAACAGCTTTAACCATGGTCTTCTTCTAAGTTTTGGTGAGCACACTGTAAAGCTGTGTGCTACCATCTTAAATGAAGCATGATGAATGGTGTTGCTCTGCCCTCAGAGCACCTGCTACTTCCCACACCCAAGGTGTAGAGATAGAGAAACAGTCAAATACTCTGTTAGGAAAGTTTCTCAGGTATCATTATGCCTATTTGCACTTTGCCTGCCCCAGAAATTTTACATGCATAGCAAGTCTGCTTCCTGCACACAGAATAGAGGTGGGAGGGAGGTTTGCAGAGAGAACAGCCCATCCTACCACTTGCAGTCAGTTACACTGCAGCACAGCAACCTTGCCTGGCTGTTAACATTTATCTTTTCTGATAATTCAAATTCAAGTTACAGAGTTTTGTTATAGTTTAGTATTTGCTATAAATTAATTCAACTTACTAACGATAATAATTGGGAGACATTTTAATCTATTTTGACAGGACACTCTCCAGAGTTTTTGTGGACAAGAAGCTGGACATAAGCCAGCAACGCGCACTTGCAGCCCGGAAGGTCAACTATGTTCTGGGCTGCATTAAAAGAGGAGTGGCCAGCAGGGAGAGGGAGGTGACTGTCCCTCTCTACTCAACTCTTATGAGGCCCCATCTGGAGTACTGCATCCAGGCCTGGGGACCCCAGCACAAGAAAGATGCAGAACTCTTGGAACAAGTCCAGAGAAGGGTGGCTAAGATGATCAGAGGGCTGGAGCACCTCTCCTATGAGGAAAGGTTGAGGGAACTGGGCTTGTTTAGCTTGGAAAAGAGAAGGCTCCAGGGAGACCTCATTGTGGCCTTTCAATACAAGGGAGCATATAAACAGGGAACAGCTGCTTTCATTTCATTTCTTTTTAAACCAAGACAGGGGAGATTAGGTTAGATATTAGGAGGAAGTTTTTCACACAGAGGGTGGTGACGCACTGGAACAGGTTGCCCAGAGAGGCTGTGGATGCCCCGTCCCTGGAGGCATTCAAGGCCAGGCTGGATGTGGCTCTGGGCAGCCTGGTCTAGTAGTTGGTGACCCTGCATTCAGCAGGGAGGTTGAAATTCGATGATCTTTGAGGTTCTTTTCAACCCAGGCCATTCTATGATTCTTTGCTGTAGCTGTACAGAACATCTAAAATAAATAAATAAATAAAATCAGAGGACTCATTACAAGCTTTCAGCATTTTAACCCAGGACTTTTGCTGGGGCTCTCCCTGCCTTTTACTTTAATTTCAACTTTCATTTATTTCCTTGAGCTGCGATGAGGTTAGTTGAGTGCAAGTAGTTACTGAAAGGCAACATTGTTTTTTGGAGACCAGCCTGAGAGCCTCAGCAATTGCTCTTGGTTCTTCTTCTGCCCATATTTTCCCTTAATTACGCATTAGAACTACCAAACTTGTGCAAATTTACAGACTGATTTAGTGAGTCATGTCTTTTATTACCCCTTCTTTAGCAGTTGCTTCAGCTATCTTGATATTATTCTTGTGCTTCTGATCCATTTAATGTCTTCTTTATTTTACAGCAATCTTTTCTATCTCCTGTAGCAAGAAACACAATTTGCACATGTTGTTTACCTTTTTAACATCGCTTTTGGACTTTTCCATTTTAAAAACAAGAACAACCACACACACATAAAAAAAATCACCCAAGCCCTTAGCACAGTGCTGTTTCTTGCACCACAACT
The DNA here is from genome assembly GCF_002078875.1 of Numida meleagris. NCBI lineage: Eukaryota > Metazoa > Chordata > Aves > Galliformes > Numididae > Numida > Numida meleagris. The sequence goes on from NC_034409.1 coordinate 85,506,568, forward strand.
TAAAAGGGATCCGAGTTTGTTTGCCTTGTACTGGGTTGGTGAGTTCCTAACTGGTTTCAAGTGTCCTACCTACTTCTTGATCCAGGCAGTAATCACAGCCTGTGTGTGAGCCCCAGGTAAGATTTAAGAATAACCTCTTGATCTTCAAAGGGGAATAGACTACAGTCTGTTTTATCATGGTGGAGTTCTAACTAAAAAGAGGACTTGCATGGGATCTCAGCAATCAATTTTCAGGGAAGCAGCAGTCCCTGGGGTGAGATGGTCTTTCCCTCAGGGCAGTAACAAGAGCCTGTCAGAAACCATTCTTGCAGGTATGTCTTCCTGAGGCTCAGAGATCTTAAGGGAAAAGGGAAATCCTACCTGATCAAACACTATCCTGATGACTCCTAAGGAGTCAGAACAAATTTCTTCTGATAGTACAACGCAATTCAAACAGCATCCAGGCCTAGCCTGCTTTCTGCTCCATTAGTGCAGCTGCCTGCGGAGGAATTATTGACTTCAATTATAGCAGCAAAAAGGGGAAAGGTTTTGTGATTCCTTGGGCTGGCAACCTGTGACTTAGGCATTAGATCTCTGCCAATACAGAAATTCAGTCATAATGCAAGTCACTGCTAAATGGAGAGAAGGATTCAATTTTCCTTTTATTCTGCTGTGAGTCAGGAGGGAATCCAGGGGATAAAGTAACAGTGCAGAACTGTTGTAAGTGAAGGGTCTTGGGTTCCAAAACATTTGTTCTTTGTAATTCTCTGTAACAGTAAGGTAATTACTATTTTACAGCTAACATCTTCTATACTTTCATGCTTGGTATAGACATCTACAATTGAGTGCCACTTTTATGGTAGTCAATCTCATACATTTTATAGAATAGTACCTGTAGATCTTGATTTCTGGAGAATATTTTCTATGGAATTAAAGTTTGAGAACTGGGTAACAGCATTATTTTTCTCTGCAGTAAGGACTAAGACAAAAGTCTCCATTTAAATTGGATGTTCTTCTTGCACCATATCTGGGTGTGTCCTAGTGAGACTGGATAGCCTGTAGGCAGAATGACTTCTTTGTGTGCAAAGAGAACTCCTGTCTCAAATATCAAATGAAGACCTGCTTTGTAATGAATTAGAAGATCCACTCTGTAGCAATCACAATTTTTCTTATAGAAGTGCAAATACATCAAACCAAGAATGCTGGCTAAAAGTCTGGAGGGTTACACTTAAACCATTTTGAGTGAAATATTTAGTGCTCATTTTGTAAGTACAGAATTCAACAGCACGTGGTTGAAAATGCGGAACTGAAATCATTTTGGGCTCTTCCCCTGTTCCTCAAGCTAAGCATTACTTTACATTTGAAGGTGTCTCTGTGACGTGGACAAGAGATTTTCATAAGTTCTTTGGCCTCATGGAACCTACCAGCCATTGTACTGGATTTCCATGCATAACCTCAGTTATATCACCAAGGTCATAATAACTCCAAGTCTTGAGCACAATACTGGTATTACGATCACATGCTTTGAGACAAAAGAAAAGCCTTAAGTAGAAACAACAAACCACAAAAACTAAGTGGTTTTAAGCCAGCTGACAAATCCATCCCTTTCAGGTGTTACACAAGACCATCTAACTGTACATACAAAATGGTAATTTGCAAAGCAGGCACAGCTACGTCATGGAAATTTCTCAGGCATGCTCGAGGCACAAAGGTGATGACTACATTTAAAAGATTTCATCTTTATATCAGTGTATTAGTTAAACATTTTTTCAGCAATCCTGATCTGCCAGCTTGAAAGAAATATATATATATTCCCCATATAATCCTAACCTTCCCACTGTTGCCCAGAATGGCTTTATAGGATGGCCAGATTTGTAGAGAAGAGCTGGTACTACATGATCTGCAGTGCACCATTTACTCTTTATGTGCCCTGGAAGGCTGTACAAAAAAACCAAAACAAGCAAACCATCAGAGCTTGGTATTTGGTTATATACTGGATCACATGATCCTTTTTCCAACAGGAAGGGCAGAATTGTTTAGTGCATTGCAATTGAGACAGAAGTGTTCACAAACAACTAGAACCATCAGCGTTACATCACATGTATGTTTCCTCAAGCTAAGAAGCATCAGCTATAGTTCACTGCTGTTTATCACACCAGTGCAAACATTTTAAAAACACAAATTTTGATCAGCAATTTTCATTGCTTGCAGCCCATAATGGAGCTCAGCTTCAGACAGGAATAAATTGCAGTATCTGACAGATGGATTTGCTGATGCAGCAAGCTCATTCAACGTCTAAATGAAACACAATTTCCCTAAGGCTAGAGGTTGGCTGAAAATTATTTACCTACAGACAAGTTATATCCATGGGCTTATTCCATTACTCTGCTGTTGTTCATTACAGTCCCCTCATCTACTGTGTATTGTGGTATATATTTAAACTTAAATAATAATAGGCTTTCTGAAAAGACTTGTTGGTTTTTTGGATTCCATAACAGAAAAGATATCAAAGCTAATCGTTTTAAAGAACAAAGGAAGAATATAGCAGTTGATTAAAAAAAAAACTCAGCTAATGTTTTCCCTGAAAACTATTTCACTTTTTTTTTTTTGAAGATATATTTTAGAATGAAGGAAGTAATTTGCACTCAGGAGTAATAATTGGCAAATTGAGAGTAGAAGATGTATAGATAAATTTCACTGATTCCTAAACAAAGGATAGAATGATTTCTTTAGGAGAAACAGTCGGTGGCAAGATGCTAACAGAAGACAGTCTATTGACATTTAGTGGTGCTGGGAGTATCTGCATTCGTGTGACAGTGACCTATTAGTCCAGCTAGCAAGAAACCAGGGACTGTCAATAGCTAGAAGTCTGTCTTTTGAAATCTCAATCCTATTAGCCTTTAAGACAGAATTAAGGAATCAGGTGCACTGCACTGTTCTGCACATACGCACTCTTCTGTCAGGTACATATTTATAGCCTGGTAGGAACATTCATAACTGAGTTGAGATTGTAACTTTGGAGTTCCCGGTGAGTAAGTCGGTGCTTTCCCGTGTGACCGGGGTGTTTCTGTCTTGTGGAGCCTGCTGAGTTATTCACAATAACCAGGATCTTGATAGGGGAGGACTGCTCCAAATCTCAACTAGTAGAGCAGTCAAACACATCCTTACATTTTACTAGGCAAATACCGCTGCTGAATTGACAATATGCATGCAAGACAAAACATCTGCAAAACTAAGCGCCTTGCTGAACTGAGACTAGAATACACATATGCTGCAAGATCACATCACATTACACAGGATTTATTTCCACTTAGAGCAATTACAGTCTGCAAAGTGTAACACTTTGCTCCAGGAAGTTAACCAGTTTAAGATTTCAGATTCTATACTGCATGTTTTGTCACTAGGGAACATAGGTAGGCTGCCCTGAAAGTAATGCCTCCTATTTATTTCCATGGAAACTACAACAGATACAAAGAGCACAATAACATCATTTCATAGAGAAAATTCTCAGCAACAAAACAGCCTTCTTCCATGTAGTCACCACCATTAACTGTGCTTTTCCGCCAGAGATGAACAAATGCCTGCATGATGCACTCATCAATGCCTGTGCCAGTGGAAGTAAGTCACTGTCACCACTGCTGAAACACACCACCCACCACCTCACTGTGCTCACATCCACTGTTTGGTCTCCAGAAACATTCAGCAAGCATCACTGAACATCAATGGGTATAACATTTTCCTGTATGGAGGAATTCAGTGGCACACCTTTGCTTCATCTGCACTTCCATGTCAGATGCCATTTTGCCAGACTGCTCCTCTGCTGCCATCTGCTGCACAGCAACAACATGTAAGGGAATATCTGTAGGAAGGTTTACTGTCTACTGCCAACACCTGTCTCTGACATCGTGGGCCAACAAAAAATAGGAGGCATTACTTTCAGAGCAATGCTTGTATAATGAACCTGTGTTTAGAGAAAGTGGATTTTAACATTTTACAACAAGAATCTCAGACAAAAATTGCTTTTATGTATAGCTTGATACTATTGTTTCTAACTAGAACCTTTGCTTCCCCCCCCTCTTTTTAATCTCTGTAGAACTAAAACAGAGAAAAATAATCTACTTGACCAAACAAGTTACAGCCATTTGTTTTATAAGAGCTTCCAGATTTGATAACATTTATAAAGAAGTGTTAGAGCTATGTGAACTTCATAGGCAAAATTCATCTCACTATTGATTTAAATACAAACACAAACACCCCTTTCATTTTCCATTACTCACAGTGTTAAAATGGTGAAGAATGCCATGGTGGGTAGAAACTTGTCCAGTCTGTTGGGGACTTTTCCAGTGCAGTACTGGCAGAAATAGGAGGTGACTAAGGCAAAAAAAAAAAAAAAAAAAGTAAGTTTTCAGGATTCTGTCACAGGAAAGATGTGGGGCTAAAAGCAGGACCTTGAAGTGGCCAGGCTCAAGAATTTGTTTCTCTCCTACCAGAGAGAGACCATTGCCTGTGAACAGCCTGCCTCTAGATCCAGGGGATTCAACAGATATCAAAACGGTCTCCGCAGCTATAGCCTAGAACATTGTTCGTGTACTTGTCATGGCTTAAATCATAAGGCAAAAAATCATATTCACAATCAGTTCAGTGATATGAAGTATTCCCACACGTGCAATTGCCTGCAGAGCTATTTTTTTGGACACAAACACTGCCCCTGCTCTTCTGAATATCAGTGGGAACCAAGATACGCTATTGTATTCAGCTGCAGGGTGATGTCAGTCCAAAGATTTTGAAGTTAGTCTAGTAAATAGGAGAGAATCATCTGTTCCAGGCTGTCCCACAGTTTTACCTTTGCCATCGCCTCCTGTGCCTTGAGGGACCCTATTGCTTCCACACCACCTTTTCTTCTTCTTTTCTGGGCTTTAGTGGGAGTGTAGAAAGTCATTAAGCTGGGGCAGAAGAGACTAATAGGTTTAAAAGCTGGAAAGTATAAAGATACACTGCAGCTTTTGCAGAGATACCCCCCCAAAATGCACATATCCCTGCAGCTTTTGCAGAGATACCCCCCCAAAATGCTCATATCCCAGCCTATCCTGTTCCTACGCTTTACTTCCAGCCAGAGGTGGCTTGATTGATCTATATCATTAACAAGGGATTCTGGTTGCCCTCAAGCTGGGGAGCCTCAGAGACTGGCTCCTGTGCTGTCCATCATGAATCCCACACAGTGAAGTACATATGCTGGAGAAAGGCTCTGAAGGCCACCCTGTGTCTCAGCAAAGCAAGTTGGGAAAGAGATGACCTTAGCAAAAGCAACGCTTCACAACTCCGTCCACTAGTACCCTTCATCTCTTATTTTTCCATTTGCTCTTCTTCCTTCAGTCTAGAGATTTTGGAAAGAGAGAACTGAAACTGATAACTTACCATGGGAGCACTCAAACCTTTTCCCTGGAACATGATTACGGTTTCAGTAAATTCATTTATTTTGCTTTATCATGCATGACTTATCACTTTAGTTGCCAGTTTCCTTTATCATGTTTTCCTGGGCATGAGAAGGGTTTGCTGGTGAAAAGAAGCCAAAGGCCATTTGGTGAAGCATCCTGAAGTATCTTAGGGTTGGTAGGGGGGAAAATAGGAATTGAAATGTCATGAAGTGGTGAGATGCAAGAGGTGCTTGGTTCAAGGCATATTTTCTTCCACGCTAGAAGAACATGCTAGCCAAGAAGTGAACTTTTAAAAATTGTGCTTCTTCTAGAAGATAATCAACGAGATGATACTTTAAAACATTCGTACTAGTTAACTTCTCCACTAACTAAAAAAAATTTAGCCTGTAAAAAAGATTTCTACTATCTGATGTAGAACGTTTTCCTCTCTGAGAACACAGAGAACTGAGTAGGTAAGAATTTCACTTTACTGTTCTCTCCATATTGATAGAATGACCCAGTGCAGACCATAGTATGCAAAAGGCCTACAGTACTGATCACTGAAGTTGTCTGATATAGTTAGCAAGACTGAAATAACCATGGTTATTTAGGATTTGCTCAAATTGAGTCAGTAGTGTTTAGTTTTTACGTCCTATGCCAACACAGGCTCAAGCAACAGTCAGCAGAACAGGCTAGATGAACGAAGTGTTCAGCCTTTAGAGCCAGAAGTAGTGCTTATACAAGACTTACTGACCATTGACTTTGCTGGGTAGGGATGAACACCAGTTTAGAAGTGACAGATCAGAATTAGAATTCACAGCAAACATTTATAAGCTCATGGAACATTAACATTAGCAACCTTCAGACACAGCACTTCAGTAATTAAAATCTTAACTTAGCAGTTCAAAAGCTAATGAGGCATCACAAGAAAGTTCTACAGCAGAACTGTGTACTGTATCACTCCTATGACAAGCCATACCTTGTTTAGAATCTCATAAAAAGTCAATTTACTACCCCTTACTTCCTGCAACACAGAGAATAAAACACATTCTAACCGGATCACGAGGCTCCAAGAGCAGGGATTCTTGGGCTACATCTAACGCCTCTATACTTCAATCCACTCCCTGGAAGCAAAGCTATTTCTGTACACTTTAAGTACCCACCAAGTACATTATTTCCAGCGTATTAATTCAGGTCTGTTTTAGCAGCTGAAGTTATAGTTACAAGCTGGTTTCCAAACTCCATGTACACGGTGTTTTCAATTTATGATGGAAGTTTATTTCCATTCCACCAGCTTGATTTTCAGAAAGAAAGGCAAGCAGAACCTCCTGCAACACTCTTCCCCAGTCACCCACAACAAACTTACAGACATCCATAAGGGAGCAAGGTAATTGAAGCAGTTGATTGAAAAATGAATTAAAGATCATTAAAGTGATCATCCAAACCTTACAAATAAATAAAAAGTGAATGAGAAAATGGAAGAATGACATCTGTAATTAATAATTATGATAAAATTTTACATTTGTTATTCCTTAAATCTTTCAGATTAATATTTTTATATCAAATTCCTGGAGAATTTTACTGATTAAAGAGGAGTAAGAAATAAACCTTGTTTTCTTTCAAGGGAATACACCAGTCTTATCTACAAAAAAGCAGAAGTTTACTTTTAGACTTAGTTAATGAACTACATAGGAGGCGTTGCTTTTGGAGTGATCTATTTATTTCCATGGAATCTACAACAGATACAATAACACTGTTTTGTACAGCAAATTCTCAGCTACAAAACACTATTTTTTTCCAACATAATCACCACCATTAGCTATGCATTTTTGCTGGCAATGAACAAGAGCTTGGCATGCTGCACTTGTAAACATCTACACAAGCAGAGCCGACCCACCATCACCGCTGCTGAATTGCACCACCCACCACTTCATTGTGCTCACATCCACTGGTTGATCTCCAAAAATGTTCAGCAAGCACTGATGAATGTTTTTGGATATCATTTTTTCCACATGGAGGAATTCAATGACATACCTTTGTTTTGTACTCGCTTCCATGTCAGGTGCTACTTTGTCGAAGTGCCCCTCTGCTGTCATCTGTCACAAGGCAACAAAATGGAACAGAATATTGGTGGGAAGATGCAGTCTCTACTGCCATACCACCACCATCTGCTTCTGAGGTCATGGGCCAACATAATAAAATGAGAGGCATTACTTTTGGAGCAGCCCTCATAGTTTGCGTATAGGAAGAACATTGTATGACCTCAACGTGCTTTCCTCTAGCCTATTCAGCTGGAAAAGGAGAGGACAGGACTGAGTAGTTAGACAGAAAAAGGCAGACTCCAGGTAAGTTGTATTCCTACGATTACACTGTTGCCTTAAGTACAACTCATTTTTCTCTTGTCTCAGTTCTACCTATGGAATGGGAGGCGGCAATAACAGCTGTGCAGGTAACTTAAGAATGAAGAAGCATCAGGCTAAAGAGAAGGAATTAACAAGCCCAGAAATTATTGGATGGCTAGAACACTCACCAGAAAGATCTGCCACAAATGGAGTTCTAAGGAACACAGGTACTGAGGTAGCAGAAAGTCCTCACCACTTCCATGTTCTTAGTGACTGAGTTGTAGAACACTTGGAAAAAGAAAAATATACATTCAGAAGAGCATATTTTAAAATGTATTGAAATTTCAGAGCCCAGATAAGGACCTGTCTCAGTTCAGCTGAGAAGGAAGTATCATAAAAATACTGAAGACTGCAGAAATTTATAAGGACTTTCATGCCAGATGATACCCAAGTCAAAGCCTCGAGTGAATTTAATACCATTTAGAGAATCTTCCCAAGTCTGAACTGGACACATCTGAATGATGGCCATTATAAATAAGACTAGAGGCATTACTCTCTTGGCTTCATGGCAGGCTTCCTGTGCTTCACATGTTTCAGTTTTTATTTATTTTTAGTCATACTTCCAGTGGTTCAAAAGCATTTACTTGGCTTTTGTTATCATGCCAGCTGCTTTGTCCTGATGTTAACTAATAGGATTAAAAGGACATGGAAGGTGGGGATGCACTGCTATTCCTATAGTACTCTGAGAGATTAAATATTTTGTTTGTATATTTAAAATCTTATTTTATTTGGTGCCAATTTAAGATGGAGTCATTTCTCCCCTCCTTTTCTTCCCCTCTTCCTCTTATCTCTAAAGAGCTGCGTGTCACTGTGGAAGACAACATGAGAGCGAGATCTGGATGAGAGGGGCAGGAGGGAGCAGGACCAGATTAGCAGTCGCTGTTAGAATCGAAAGTGTAAGTCTGAGAAGCACAGGTTTAACTACATACTAGGATTCCAATGTGAAAAGTAATGACAACGTATACTCTACTAAGATCTCATTAAAAAGAAAACTAAGTTTTTTTCTTTAAAAAGACAGTGACAAAATCATCAGGTAGGATTTCTCATTGTATCTCAGGAGTGATTCAAAAGGAGCATGGTGCATTTGCAAGAATCCTACAACATAAGTAGCTACTTCCCTTTACTTCAATAATAATTAGTTTCTCACAAGTTGAGTAGTCTGTTATTTAAAAGCAAGCAAACAAAAAACAAACAAAACACTGAAATCCCCACAGTAACTTCCAGTTCATTAAAAATATACTTTCACAAGAACCTATATGCCTGTCCACACAGCCTCTGAAGGAAATTAAGATAAATCACCTAACAATACTGCTATAGTCTTGTTGATGTTCTTAATGTCTGAATGCAATCTACACAACCATAGATATAAGCCCATGTTTTAAGTGAAGACATACCATTACATTTGACACCTCTGAAGAACTTCTTCCCTTTCATGAGAACACATTATGCGAGGAACTTACAGAGGGAATAGTGTGTGGAATATTTAAAGAGATGCAAAATCAATTGCAGGTGTGCTTCACAGGAGGCATTGCTTACATGAATTACCACTCAGCTGCCTTCAGATATAGAGCAGAGTGCATGTGCTTGGGCAAGTAGCCAGGCTCCCATTGGCTTTTGCATGTGTTAGCAACTAAATAGGCTTGGCTTGTTGTACACGGGAGTTGTTCCTGCCATATTTAGCCAACCACACATGACACAAGTTCATGCTATCAAGAGGCAGCATTAATCCCATGCTACAGATACATGTTGAGGTGTTGAGGGGTCTGGAGCACAGGCCTTATAAGGAGCGGCTGAGGGAGCTGGGATTGTTCAGTCTGGAGAAGAGGAGGCTCAGGGGAGACCTCATCGCTCTCTATAACTACCTGAAGGGAGGTTGTAGTGAGCTGGGGGTCAGCCTCTTCTCTCTTGTAACTAGTGACAGGACGAGGGGGAATGGCTTCAAGTTGCGCCAGGGGAGATTTAGGCTGGACATTAGGAAATACTACTTTACAGAAAGAGTGGTCAGACGCTGGAACAGGCTGCCCAGGGAGGTGGTTGAGTTGCCGTCCCTGGAGGCGTTCAAGAAACGTTTAGATATAGCGTTGAGAGACCTGGTTTAGTGGGGTTATGTTGGTGGTAGGTGCATGGTTGGACTGGGTGATCTTGTAGGTCTTTTCCAACCTAGCTAATTCTATGATTCTATGATTCTATGTTAAGAGCTCTTGAAGGGGTGAAAAAAAAACTACAAGTGCTTGGTCAGAGGAGTTTTGGTGCTAGACTTTGGTTGAGAAGGTTTAACTCTTCACTCACTAGTTCATTGGGTCTATTAACCCAATAATATAATATATCATGACAGAGAAAGAGCAGCTTTCACTTCTATTGGCTGGTTTTCATTTTAGATTTAAATTTATCCTCCTTAGAATTTTCTGAATCATTTTAATCCTCTTTCCACAGGTGCATTTTGTAAGGTTTTCACTTCTCATTTTCCCCCCCATAATTTTGATTTACATGCAGGGAAATGTAAAGGTCAAGAACAGCAACTAGTGGAATGCCCAAGCTGCTAGAATGAGCTGAATTATGCAAGCTGAGTGTTTGGTAAGAAACCTGCCTACTTGCTTTGGCAGCTCCCACAGCAAACAGCTTAATTTGCTGTCTGTAGGAAGATGATCAGCATCATTGAAAACATTTCCATCCATCCTCCTCCCCCAGACTTTGGAAACAGTTGTCTTGAAAGAGTCATTATTCCTTTATCCATCTCCCTCAGCCTCCCCATTATTGCATTTTATTAGCATGTGTCATGTGAGTGAAGCATTCAGGGTTTCATTTGTAACCTGTGCAATACCCAACTAAGGACATTGCTGATAAATGAAGTTCCAAGTTCTACTTGAAACGTTATTACATAATACATCAGTTTTATGTCAGAGGTACTGATGCTTTTATAGCCACTCCATCCAGAGTAATGGGTCTGTACTCGCAGGGGCTTCATAATCTGAAATTCAAGCATCTCTGAGATTGACGAAGTCATTTATAAAACCTGCATCATAAGTCAAGGTTTCCTTGAAGTGAGAACTGCTGTTGGTTTCCTCTGACAGTTTTGGTCTGTATGTTCCCTAAAGAAAGTCCTAATCCTTAACAGTATCATGAAAATAGCATGATGCTAATGAAGGCATTTTTGGCTTGTAATCCTGCTCAATTAAATTTCAGCAATGGCTTTTTGCAAATGGACACACATAGCTCAATTTCCTGAACAATTCCTTTCTCATGTCATAGCCAACACAAGACCCCACAAATTCTGAGGCACAGCATCTGCAACAGCTCTTCTGGGTCATGATGAAATGCAAGTTCCTTACTTGGCGCAAAACATTCTGGGAAAAGAATGAAATGATGCAAAGAGTCTCCACGAGTATACCTAAACCCTTTTGGTGCACCAGAAAAACAGCATCTTCAGCTAAACAAAACAAGTCAGACATTACTAAGAATTAGTTTTATTTTTTAATTATTATTTAAATCTAAAATGTGCTTAAGTGTCTTTTATATGCATCTCTTCAGTAGGTGAAAAAATAAAGAAAATTTGATTGAATGCATGAAGGTGACCAGTTGCAAACAAAGCAGGATTTGATAAATTAACCCAAATTATTTATTAGTCCAATTCTCGCTGCAGGTCCCCTCTTTTCTTGTGATCTTTTTCCCATCTTTGTCCTATTGCTTTGCCAAAGTCCTGATAATGTGAACAAAGAGTTACCCTAGCAATGTTTATATCAGACATCATGCTGCATTCTCTCTTTGTTTCCTAAATGCTAAATAAGCACACTGTGTAATTCAAATTGTGTTGTAAAACTTCAGTGTGAAAAACTGTTTTGCAATGTCATTCTGATCCTGCCAATCGGGAAACGAATACACTTCAGATCTTAGGTCTTTATAAACCACTCTACTAGAAACTGTTTGGCAATACATTGCCTCTAGTTTCTCTTGGACTCAGTTTTCTCTTTTTAACACTGTTATTTCAGCGTGGCATCAAAACAGGAAATAGTTTTTTAAGGTATTTTCAGGAAAATAGTTGGAAAACTCTGACTCCACCTCAAATCCTAAATTGTACAAGTGAGAATGCTTCCTATTTACTGGTAATGATGAAAATCAAGGAACAGATTCCCTTTTGATGTGAAACTACTCAGAATGGCTCCAAATCAGTATTTCCATCACTGAAGTAGAGAACATGTCACTGACAGCACCTACAAAACTCAGCATGCTGAGTCTGTTGCAATCCCTAGCTTATTAATAGGAGGCAGGAACTTTCTGTAATCTAAGCTTTTGCTTTATTCCCACTAAATATTACATTTTGGACTTCTTTTATATTTGGAGGGGAAAAAAATGAGCTTTCAAAATGCTTTGTTTTTTTTTTTTTTTATTATCAGAAGATAATTTTTCAGTGCAGCATATATCATAGAATCATAGAATGGCCTGGGTTGAAAAGGACCTCAAAGATCATTGAGTTTCAACCTCCCTGCTGAGTGCAGGGTTGCCAACTACTAGACCAGGCTGCCCAGAGCCACTTCCAGCCTGGCCTTGAATGCCTCCAGGGATGGGGCATCCACAACCTCTCTGGGCAACCTGTTCCAGTGCGTCACCACCCTCTGTGTGAAAAACTTCCTCCTAATATCTAACCTTAACCTCCCCTGTCTTGGCTTAAAACCATTCCCCCTCGTCCTATCGCTATCCACCCACGTAAGCAGCTGTTCCCACTCCTGTTTATATGCTCCTTTCAAGCACTGGAAGGCCACAGTGAGGTTTCCCTGGAGCCTTCTCTTCTCCAAATACATATATGGAATGTGTTGCTATTCACTTGCACCAGAAATAGCATCCACCTCCTGTAACTCCCATTAGTTTCCCATTAGCCAGCATTCATCAAGGTCATCAAGAACTGGCACACTTACTTACCTGGACTTGGTGGAGCTGCTCCATGTTCTGTGCTGCAGATTGCTATGAGTTTGCACCGAAGTTTAAAATTTAGAGTATTACAATCTGATTTTTCAAAAAACATTTTAAACACAGATAATCATCCTAAATCAGTTTTTCACAAAGTCATTCTCAGTAGAGTGACTTTCTCACACTTGCAGTGCTTTTGCCCGAAATGAAAGGGGAAAACCAAACAAAACAACAAACCCCAAACATGTCTGACTGTTTCTGTTTTGTTGTTTCTAGCTTATAAAGCTAGTTATTCAATACAAATTGGAATACATACATACCACAGAGTCAACCAGGTTTTAACTTCCTCTGTGAATATCTTTGCATGAGAAGGAATAAAAGGAAATGGGAAGAAATGGATCGTATCACCTACTGAAATCAGAAGGCAGACATTTTTTACAAAGCAAAAAGGAAGTAGCTGAGAGGTTGTGGAGACAATGGGCTTCACATATTTTTCTTACATAGCAAAAAGGAAGTAGATGAGGTTAACCAGCCACTTTCTTCAGACAGAGAATTTCCAGACTCTGTCAGCCATTGGCTAATGGACTGCACAAAGCCCCAAATTCATCCACCACTGTCATTTTAACACCAGTTTTTACCATTCATATGATGTGTATGTGTCCATCTTCCCACTTTCTTCATCCTTTTCTATGGATGTTTAAGTTTCAGACAAACCCTAGAAATAAAACCAAGTTCCCCTGCAGCATTATTCAAATGCAACTCCATTTGCCATCAATATCTCTTGATGGGAAAAGCCAGAATTTTCTTTTCATGCTCTCTCTTACAGTTGCACAGTAATGAAGCAAGTCCTATAGACAGGAAGAGCAGAGCTGTAAGTGTAGATACAACAGTACGCGAAACTCTTTTAAGAACAGCTAGGCCCTGGGCTGGAAGCACTGACCAAATGAAGAGAGCTATTAATGACTGAGTTCAAATGAAAACATAATAACTGCCCTAACCCGAGACAGGGGAATTCTGGAGGGAGTCCAGCAGAGGGCTACAAAGATGACTAGGGGCTTGGAGCATCTCCTGTATGAGGAAAGGCTGAGAGACCTGGCACCTGGAGAAGGCTGATATGGGATCTTATCAATGCTCATAAATAAGACAAGGGGCAATGGGCACAAACTGGAACACAGAAGTTTCATACGAATGCAAGAAAGAACTTTGCTGTTAAGGTTACAGCATTGGCACAGGCTGCCCAGAGAGACTGTGGAATCTTCTTCTCTGGAGGTATTCAAAACCTGCCTGGCTGCCTTCCTGTGCAACATACCCTGGGGAACCTGCTTTAGCAGGGGGTTGGTTGGACTAGATTATCTCCAGAGGTCCCTTCCAACACTTGTGATTCTGTGGTTGTGTAACATATGGTATTTTTGTGGATCACATCTTGCCATTTCCAGGTGCAAACAGCCCACTGAAGGACACAATCATGTGCTCAGCTGTGCCCCATTCAAACCACAGAAGTCAAAGGCTACTGGCATCCTCTCACCAGCTGTCCTGAAGCCTGCTCCCTTCACCACAAGTGAGTTCAGTTCTTCGTCAAGAAGTGTCATTTAAAATGACAGTGGCTGCTATGGAGAGAGTGGGGCTTGCATGTTTTTCTCACAATATCTCTTAGGGAGTTTTTTTTAATTTTTTTTTTTTTTTTTAAGCTTAGAATTACTATGGTAATATTTCTCTGCATGGATATTGCTGGTGTCTCCTCCAACCATTAGTTTATGTACCCAGTAGGCAATTTCCTAAATTTATTCAGCTCCTGGGTAATGAGTCTGAGCTTGACTTTCCTTTGAGCCCTCATAGTTGTTTTGTTCCTGACCTTCAGAAGAGAGCTGACTGCTTCCTCTCTTCCCTGGCCTAAATTACTCTTAGCAATTACAAGGAGAAAGACTAAGGTGCAAGTGAGTGGCTAAGAGGTCTTAATGTGGGGCCTGACCCCATAGGCACCATTCTGTCAGAAGGAAATTAATTTTCCAGGATGCCATGTCTCCAGCTGCTACAGCTTTCAGTATCAAAAAGACAGCTCAGTTAGCATTACAAACACTCTGCACAGCACAGTTAGCTGGCCTTTAATTTGTGCAGGAAACTTAAATAGTCTCCTTTAGCCTCATTTGCGTCTAATAGAGCTGAAAAAGGGGATGGAAATACAGGATTGAATAAAAATTTGGAGATGGTAAGGTGGATCGTATCAGCTAGAATTATGATGGTTTATATGGGCTTATCAGCTGGTCAGGCAGCCAGCATCAAGATCCTGGATTATTCACTGTGCAGTAGCACTGCGAACAAGGGTTGGATATCTTGAAAGGCCAATGGCCTTTCCTCGTACCTTTGGTATTTATCTTCTTAATCATTATCTAAATCCTCTATATTGCTGAGCTGTGTTCATCGAGTCACAAAAGATCCGGCCTCACAAATCCCTTCCTGACTTCTGCAACACCGTTCTCACTCACGGGGAGCCCCAGAACACATCTTGGGAAGCTGGCTACCAGTCCCATTAATTAATGCCCCGATAAAAGTGTCTTCCACCAGTATATTCTGAGGCTTGTTTGGAAATATGACCGCGCAGAACCAGGAAGCATTTTGACCAGGGAGGAGGCAACTGATCCTAGCTCACCGAAGTCTTCAGCAAGTCCCTTAATGTCTCAGCACAGGCTAGCCAGCTAGTTCTATCACACATGCTAGCTACTTGCTAGAGATGAGGAAAGGATATGGTCCAGCACCTGGAGAACTCACATAATCCTGCTGAAAGCACCAACAGTTCTACTTCCTCCACCCAGCCTCACTTTCCGTTCAATTCACCATGCTTCTCTTCTCCGGTATCTCTTCACATCTCATTGCTACAGTGATACAGTTCCCCCTTTCTCTTTAGATCCTGTTGTTTTTTAATAGAATTGTCCTCTTTCATCCAGTTAACCTTGGTGCTATTCATTGTTTGGCTACACATCTTTTGTTGCCCTAAATTACTGCTCCTTGACACATACTTTCCTACTTTCCTTATTTTTATGTGGTATTTTCATTTCACAGCCTCCTGTCTGTTCAGTCTTTGTTCCGCTTAACTTTCTCATTTTCCCCTGTGCTCCCACTCCAAGTAATAAATACTCGTTTTGAAAATAAACTCAGAAAAGCATTTGATTTCTTTTCTGCCCATCCCTTTGCTTACGCAACTGCTGCAGTAGCAGCCAGAGGGGGCCACTGAAATGAGGGTTTCTATTGTGCTAAGCACTCTGAAGGCATAATAGTCTGACCAGTTGTACTTACAATACATGCTGCCCTCTGAAGAAGCTCAAGTTTTCAAAAAGCACCAATCCCAAAGGAGAAAAAAGTCAACCATTTAAAATGAAATTCTGCAAAGAATTGTTTATCTGCAGCTGCTAAGGGAAGAAAGATTGCAAAACGACGCTGAAACAATTTTCAAGAATTATTTGATCCAAAAAAAAAACCCCAAACCATTTTTAATGAAAAGTTTATATTTTATTCCAAGTGAACTTTCAGTGGAAAACTCTTGGAGACAATGTTGTTTCCATCTCTAATTGTGAGCTTCCTAGGCAGATTACTCAAACAGAAGAAGGTGTATATTGCCTTTCATAACAGCACTGTGTAAATGCCAAACTGAGAGGAAAAAATTACTGCATGATGCTGGGCAATCCTGCACCAGAGTCTTAATCTGAACACTAATTGTCCTGAGTCTCCTTCCAGTGCCTTGGGCTGCTCCGACAATTGCAATGCCAGGGGAGTGCTGCCTGGCACATGAGTGGACCTGCTCCCAGTTTAAGAAAATTAGATTTGATAACATCACAAATTTTAAAAAGGAGAGAGAAACAAAAAGAGTTTTTTTTTTTCTTGTTTCCAAACTCTTTCTTTTTACTTCATTATAGTCATAGAATTTTAGAATCACCAAAGTTGGAAAAGACCTCTGAGATCATCCATCCAGTCCAACTGTCCATCTATCACCAATATTTCTCACTAAACCATGTCCCTAAGTACAACATCTAAATGTTTCTTGAACACTTCCAGAGGCAGTGACTCCACCACTTCCCTGGGCAGCCTGTTCCAGCACCTGACTGCTCTCCCGGAGAAGAAGTTTTTCCCAACATCCTGTTAAATCTCTAAAAATGTTTCTGAGTCTCAACCATTGGTGCACTGCTTAGCAGAGAAGAAGGATTGGAAATTGTGTGCATAGTCTGAAGCTGGAATTAAGGAACCAAAAGTGCTTGCCAAAAAGGGTGCAGAATAATTGGAGCCCTTCAAGTTCTCTGTTGTGAGAGATCTATGTGACCAATGTGATAAGCAACAGGGTTTCTACACCCCCCCCAGTCTCAGCTGGAGGGAAAGGTCAGTGCTACCCATCCCCATTCTTTGCATGCACAAATGCTGACTCCCACCTACTCCCACCTTGGATGCAAACAACAGATACATATGCAAAACATCCTCTTTTGTGATAAATAAAAGGTACTATGACTCAACAGTCAAATCTGAACCTACTGCCCAAATAGTACTGGACCAGAGACTATGCTGGAATCAAAAGCAATAATCTGGATTTTCTCTCCTTCCCTATCTATCCAGTCTCTCTTTTCTTCTCCCCTCATCTCTTCCCTCTCTGTCTCTCTCTTTCTCTGTCTTTTCAAGTTATATTAGAATGCAAGTCATAAAATCATAGCTTATTGCCAATAAGTTATAGATACGTAAATACATATATACACTGAGTCTTGTGCTAAGTATCACAGTAGGATACAAATAAAAATTGAGCCAATTGTTTGGTGTCATTTCACCTTAATTTAGCCTGAGGGAATTTCAAATCCTCAGCAGCCCTGATCTAATTGGGTTGTGACAAGAAGTAAACACAAACTCTCTCTAATCATGCACACTAAATTGAACCCCAAAGATTGTTCTTTTTCTGGAAGACGGAAAAGGAAATCCCTGTGACTAAATCACCAAAGGGGAAAAACCACAAACATGTAGCATTTTACCATATAGAACTTAAATTCTAGAGGGTTTTTTTCTCTTCCCTGCTTATCTCCTGACTTTATTCAGGCTGTGCTTATCAATTAGAGTTCACAGAAACTTAGAGATGGAAGGCATCCAGAATTCTGGGATTTGTAACTGCGATATTTGCCAAATCTATAACTTTGGAAGTTATAATTTCCAGAGCAAAACCTGTGCAAAAAACTTCACAGCTGTACTGCTACAGTAGGAATTTCTGCTGCAAACTGTATAAGCTAAGGGGAAAAAAAGAGAAGAGAGAGCAAAAATAGAAGAAAAAGTAGTTAGGAGATCCCATAATCTAACGTATGATTCAACTCTTTACAAATCTTGGGCTTCACTTAGAAGCTGAATACCATGATGTGTAAACTTATTTTTCCATTAGTGACCTCTGGCACATCTCAGCACTAAGTGGTGCTGGTGTACAGCAAAAGAGGCAGCAGTGTATTTCTGTACCTTAGGAAGCAAAGCAGTGCTCCTTGTTTGCTCATTGTCTGGCAGTAACAGCACTGATTGATCACAGTGTATGAGACATGGATACCTGGGAAGGTCTTGTTGTTCCTCTCAGAACGCACTTGAAGCAAGCTTCTAAATCAGAAAGATTAAGGAAGCTGCTAACATCTTTAAAATTTAGGCTTTTTTTTGTTTGTATGTTTGTTTTTAAGATCAAAGGTGATGTACTCATGTTTTTCCCCCAAGAAAGACTACTCATAAGAATGCTTTTAATTCAGTAATTATTGATTCTGAATGATTCAATTTCATGGCCATTCTGGCACCGAGCAAGAGGCCCATGTGGTGGAGAATCAGTCAGAGATAGAGAGCCAACAAAGAAAATTCTGATACCCCTCCACAACAGCAGGGCTGACCTACAGCCAGAGAGGTGATGAACACTCCAGAAACACTTTCCTCATTTTAAGACAGTGCTAAATTCTAAGGTGACCACAGCGTGGTCTGTCTGGGACCTGATATAACCCTCACAATCTGCTCCTCTGCACAACAAGCCATGTCAGTGTGGAGTCCCTGAGGTCTGTGTGGTGTTTTCAGCATGGAGCACATAGAGCTGTTGGGTAAGGTCGCAGCCCACCCCACTTTCAGCCAGAAGGCTGAGTGGAGCTGGCACTGGGAAGGACCCCAGGCAGTCTGTGGAAGCTTGACAGGCTTTTCTAAGCTGATATGGAAACAAACTGCATGACAATAAGGATTAGGCAGGCAGCTGATATATTCAGCAGGTACATCCATACACATCAAGGGCGCTACCTATGCCCCCTCTTTGCTGGGATTGCTGAAGAACAGAACAGACCACATACTGGTAAAACACACCATATCTGTCGCACCATTAGCAAGGGCAATCAGTAGTGAAAACATATTGCAACTGACAACTAAAATCCAGATTAAAGTCTGCATTCAGAAAACTGGCAGCAGCTTGATTAAGGGGAAGGAAAAGGAAAAAAATACTTTGTGTGCAGATAGATCATGTCCTTCTGCATCGGTAGGTGGTGCTCTTTATATGAGGTACTGCAGGCTGCTTCTGAGAAACAGTGTATGCACGCCCCAGGGAGAAATCTCTAAGTGCTTTTTTTTCCGCAGGTCCCTCTTCATTTCCTTAAACTGTCAGGCCTGCTTCCCCCCAGAATGGATAGACAATAATCGTATTAACTCTCAGTGGGTTCAAGTTGGAACTTTAGATCAATCTCTCACAGTAAACCCAGAGAACGTGCAGGATTTCTGCACCTCTCTGGAAGGTAAATACTAATATGGCCCTTCCTTTGGAAGTGTCACAGAAGGCACTTCACCATACTCCTGCCCATGGTTGCCTTGGCAGGAATGTGCTGAGCAGCAGTGACATGGGATCTGACAAAGCCCAACACAGCACACATTGGTGCAAACCATGTTTAGGGTCACCATGTAAGTTTGACAAATCACAGACACAGCAAAACCACCCTACATCTTCCTGTATCATCACTTACTCCATTAGGCTACCAGAATGCTGTACACCCCAAACAGACAGCCACGTTCAGATAGAAGTTCTGAGTGAACAGTGAAGAGATGTCCTGGGAACTCCACAGGAATACCACCCTGAGGGTGACGGAGCACTGGCACAGGCTGCCCTGAGCAGTTGTGGAGTCTCCTTCTCTGGAGATATTCAGGACCCACCTGAACACTTCCCTGCACAACCTGCTGTAGGGAACTGCATTAGCAGAGTGTCAGACTAGGTGACCCCCAGAGGTCCTTTCCAACCCCTACAATTCTGTGATGCTCTTTTCTGATCCCCGGAACAGAGGAATTCATGGTGCAGCTAGCAGCAGAACCAGCTGTCCTAACCTCCATGGCACATGCCCTTGTCCTCTGCAAAGGGAGCACTGGACATTTGTTTGTTCCAGGGTAACTCGGGAAGGTGAGGGAAAGTCACACAGTTTTTAAATAGCATCAGGGCATGACAATACAGAAGCAAGTTCTGGGATAATAGGAGGAAAATAAGTCCAACTATACAGATACATATAAATGAAGCAAGTTGGCACACTTACATAAAAGTGCTATAAATGATGCAGTGCAGTGCAGGACTCTTTGTCCTTTCCCTAGTTGCCTTTTAAGTCTATAGATTTCTACAACGGACACTCATTTTTTCATGTCTTCTTACTGTGTCAGGCACAAAACGTTGCTCTGCAGTCAATGTGTTTGATGAAATGACCTGGATTTATGAAAAGGAATGAACTCCTAGCTCTGAACGCATCCGGCCTATGACAATAACAGCAAGCCCACAAACCACAAACACTGGGGCTGGCAGCACTGAGGCGGCAAAAAGAACCAAAACAACGGCAGTGCTTTTCAAGTTAGCTTTGCTGCCAGAAAACAAAAATAACAAGGAGATTTGTTTTATGTTTAATGCCTTCTTAATTCCATAGGAAACTTGGTAGGGGTGTTATTCTCCAGAGGCCTGAGACTGAGTTCCTTCATCCCTGTCAGGGATGGTTACCCACAATGAGGCATGGAGAAAGAAGAATTGGTTCTTCCACAGCTTTTTAAAAAACATTTTTACAGCCAAAAATGCTTCTCCGTTTCTCTGTTGGTTGTTAGTCTTATGCTCTTGCGCGCCTCACCAGGAGGTGCGATATCTCTCTAGAGCAGGTGAGGGGGAGAAGCAAGTAGCTGGACAAGAGGCTCTTTTTTACTCTTCAACCCTTTCACAGATTTTTCCAGACAAATGGACAAGTCTTACCTGTCCATTGCCTGCTTCCAGTGCCCTGGTCCTGCAGGCACAGTCCCTGTGCCAGGATGCAGTACTGGTCTCACAGCAGGCCGCACGAGTGTTCTGGGGAGGACTCATGAGCTTCGCTGTCCAAGGCTGAATGCCTCTGGCTATTTTAAAGAAACGCATCACGTGTCACAGGAACTTCTGGTATGTGTTCTTTATCAAAATGATTTCAGTTCTACCTTATGTCCTATACATCTCCTATATCCCTTTCTTTATTTCTTACCTCTTCTTCATCTTAAATCTTCCCTCTTTTCCCTGCAGTACTCCCAGTTGCCCTTTCCAACAAGGCCCAAGCTCCCACTCAGCTGTCGATGTAACAGGCTCATTGTTAACCTTAAGCACCGATAACACGGGGAACTTCTTGAGAACAAAGGAATTCATCTTCAAAACGCATTGCTGAAAAGCATGCACAGAGACTCGGGAACTCACTGCCTCTGACTGTATTTTCACAATTTCTTTCTGAGTGAGAATATTCACCTCGAGATAGCACCGAACATGGCATGCAGATACAGCTTTGGCATCCAGCCTGCTCTGATTTTTTGTCTGTCATCCTAATGAAGGAACGCAAACCCCAGCACTTTTCTCCTGGCTGAATCCTTGTTTCTGATAGGTGTTTTAAGGTATAGAAAAAGCATTTTTTGGGCTGCCTAAAAAATGCTGCACTGCTGTGGTAAACTGAACTACATATCTTGACCTGACATTTCCTGTACATCTCTACGGGCTTGTTTTTACTCCGTGCTCTGCTCTCTCAAGATAAGCCCCCCTTTGAACATGGGTGGGAGGAAAAAAGGGAGACAAAAGAGGATGAGAAAAATTCACTGGTGCTGAGAAAAGACTCCATCTCCTGCTGACTGCACTGTGCTTGTTCAGTGCTGAAAGCACAGAGATGAGAGCAAAACAAAACAGAACTGCTGCAAAAGGGATGCCGTACTTGAAGAGCTCTCCAAATTAACACAGGTGTCTGCTGAAAGGATCTGAAGTTCTGGCTGCTGAGCTTACCATCACAGGAAAGTGTTCACGCAGGACAGATGGATGCATCGACTGCTTTAAAATCCTCTAATTAAATTGTAGTTTGGGTTAAGGTAGCAGAAAAGTCCTTCTGTTTACCAGAAGTCAGACACTAAAAGGCAGGCAGCAGTTATTGATCCCTCTCCAGGATAGCAAACATCTCCATATCAGGGCTGCAGCAAGGCAGCTGCCAATTAGCGGCAGCCGTGGTGGTGCGCTGGTGGGGGAGTGGGAATGTGGCTACTCCGCAAACATAGCCCTAGGCGTGGCCATAAAGCATCACGGGGCCTCTCTGACCACTGAGAGACCTGTGTGCTCTAAGAAAGTGTCACAGAATATGTCACCTTGGTGACTCAGGGCCATAGAATCATTAAGGTTGGAAAGGTCACTAAGATCACCTAGACCAACCGTCAACCCATCATCTCAGTACTTGGCCAGCACTTCAGGGTGTTTAAGGATTTGCATGCCCTCCCCTCCACCTCCTGTAAGGTGATATCAGTGCCATGTTGCCTGGGGCTCAAGTGTCCTGAGAAGCCTCTGTTCCACCTGCTGGCAGTGGGCAGGAGGAGGAGAGGACAGGGCAGGAGTCCCTTGCTCACCTCTGACCCAGGACATCAGGTCAGGAAAGCAGACATAAAGTGACAATACCGGAAGCACTGCATGGCACACACTAGCTAACTTCATTCTCATAGTTCTCTGTTCTTCTTTGCTTCTCCAAGCTTAAAATCGAACCATTCAACTCATCAATACTACTACAAAAACACTGGCATCAAAGGCAATATTTTATGTGTTATCAGGCTCCCACGAACACGGAGTAGTATTGCTGAGCTGCTGCACTACTCGTGTTGTAAAATACAAGCCTGCCCCTTGCTCAAGAATGTTAGAAATACGGGTACAGTGCCCCTTCCTTCAAACCTGACACATTTAGCTGTAACTGCATTAAATCACCAGATTTCTCCTATGCTTAAATTAGACAGGAATTAGCACTCTCAGCAAGTCATTTGAGGTCTCAACTTGCAAATATAGTGAAGCTCAGGAGAAATACAGAGCCAAGAATTTGGCTGCATACACAACTTCAGAGGTACCATTGGATTGCAAAAGGAGAAAAAATTACTATAGTGTATGGAGGAAATTGCATGCTATTGCACTCTATCAGGAGAATCCAGCCTGCACTTCTTATCTGACGGCATCCTTCCATCTCAGCCTTAAACAATCTCACAGGGCTGCTGCAGCCTTAGGGATGTGTTCTAAATCAGAACTGACTGCAGTTCAATGCTGGATGTATGATCATGTTGCTTATGATACACAGCATTTACTGACTTCAGTTTATGAAGCATTTTGGTATGTTTCAAGGATGCACAGTCCTGTATGAAGCCTTTTCTATGAAGCCTTAAGAAGCATTTCAGCACAGATTCATTTCTGTATAGCTTCCCTCTGGAATTCAGCATTACTTAATCTGAAAGAATGGGCACATTAAAATACAAGATTCCATTATACGATGGCAGCAAAAAAGTTAACATTGAGTCACAGTGTTAAGTGTGTGAATCACGCATGCAATTACATATGCTTAACGGGTGAGATAGAAAACTTCTGCCAGAGACAAATGGCCTCAGAGTTTCTTCTCTCTCAATTAAAAAAAAAAAAAACAACACTATCAACAATGTCTTTAAAACAACTTCTTTAGCCTGCAGCTGTATGGAAGGACATTCTGATGTGCACATGTCCAGCAGTATGTTTATTCAGAAGAGTTATCTGTGCAAACTCTTACGTATTCTGAAACTTAACAATTTTTAAAAGAAAAACAGTCTTCTGTGCTTACGGAGAAAATTCCATCTTTTCTTTGCCCTCCTCTGTCTTGTTACCAGGAAAGCTCCTTGCAAGAGGAGTCAGAACTGTCATCTCTGCCTTACACAGTGACCAGTGGCTGTCCCACAGAGTCAAGCTATGACATGCACATCTGAGAATACAGGAGAAAGCCGCAAACCAGAATGGTCAGCATTCACCACAATTATTGCAAGTAGCTGTAGTACCCAGAGTGTGACTGTCCAGCTACACCAGACCATTGTTGCCAAGGATTATAGAAAGTAATATATGGCCAAGGATTATAGAAAGTAATATATGTCCTCCTCTCCATTTCAGCATGATGCCATACTCCTAAAATAGGGCTTCACTTTGATTAAAGGGCAGAGTGAGGTATAAAACTGATGCTTTATCCAGGATGCTATGGCTCACAGCAACAATGAACAGTTTTAAGCATGCACTTAGTCTTGTACTGAAGAGAAGATAAGTCTCAGAGATCAAATAGTAACACCCTTCCCTTCCTTGTCTCACTTCATTTTTAAGCTTTGGTGATGTTACTACATTTTGGTTTTCCACTGAGGTGTGGGCACAGCACGTACTCAGCCTCAGCATACCTCTCCAGCCCTTGTAGTACCTAACAATATGCCAACACTGTGTGAGGGAGATTCAGGTGAGGCTGGAAAATGGCTAGCTCTCTCTACCTGTCTCCTCACCTTCTGGGGAATGCTGTCCAGCTCCTGAACTCCCTTAAGGAAAGCTTTCCTTTCCAGCAGCTGCAGTGTGTGGCCTAAAGGGTCGTTCCACAAACTACTTGGTTGCAGAACACTTTCTGCTACAACTTCAAGTAGTTTTAAAGACCGAAGTGCCATCTGTTCCTGCAGTGCTTGCACAGAGGGATGGCACTGCTGCATGCTTTGGCATAATTCGCTCCCTATCAGTCACAATGCCTGTACTCTGCTTGGTCATACAGATAGAGAGCTGAACCCAAACACCCATACATCAGTGGTGATGTAGAAGGATGTGCGGCTTTTATTTATCAGTTAGATCAGCATTTGAACAGAAGTATCTAAATAGCAATCAAATCATACGATTTCCATCTTTAAACACTGTGCTATTCTAGCTTTCAGATTACAGAAGGAGAAGAGCCATTCATGCAAATTTTCTGCATCCCCAGACAGTGCTACAAATAAAGCACCGATGAAGCCACACGGCAATAATTTTTGGCATCAGTAATCACTCATAGAATAAATTTTTCCCAGGCATCAACTATTGAAATAGGAAAAAGACACAGAAATACTTCTAAACAGCACATTTTCAAAAAAGAGAAAAGTACTTAACTAGTTAATTAGACTCAAAATAAGAGTCATTAACCAACAGACATGGATAGAAAGATGTAGTGCCCTAGATTAGAAACAAAACTTAGTGGCCAGAACAGAGCTCACCTAGAGCCCATCAGTTTCCCAGCAATGCCATAGTACTGGGTGGAGGTCAGCTCCTTGGACAGGGAGCTCGGTGGAATGTGTGACACTTGGGACACGTTGCTCCTCCAAAGACACAACCTTTGCTTGTGACAAAATAAGGCCTCTACGATGAGCCCATAACCTCATTTTTCAGCAAACACAAAGGGATAGACGTTCAAGTCCACATCCTGCCTACTGTGTCCAGAGACTTCGACCTAAGACTCCAAAAAACCCACTTTAAAAGTATATAATACTTTCTCTGTCCTCTGAGAAATGTCAGAATGTGTGTGTCAGTAGTGGAGAATCACTCCATAGACCTGCAATGCTCTGAGAAACAAGACAGCCATTTTCTGTGCACCTGTGCTCTTCTTAACAAATGCTAATCGCTGACAGTTTTTACTACAAGGAAACTAGAACACGCTTTCTTTCCTGTACCCAAACTCACTGCTGAGCAGGAAGTAGTAAGAAAACAATTTTTTTTTAACAGCTGTGTATGAGGTGAAACAAGTGCTTTTATCTGCTTAGCAGATATTTTTTTGAATAGAGGGATGGAACCACAACACTATTAATCCGAAAGGTTTAGTAGTTGAGTGATTCAGATCAAATTCACCACTGTCATGCATCACTGACCACTTTTCAAGAGCTGTCTATATAGTTACTACTCCAAGTCTTTATCTCAACATACATGCACACAGGTCAGGTCTATGAGATCTCACTGATATTCAGCTGCGCTGCAGAGATGCCTGGGCTTATCAGTAAGTGCATGCAACCACAGAGAGTAGACTGAGGCAGGCACATGAATTATCATTTTTTTTTTGTTTCCTCCTTACTGTCTCTGACTTTACAGACTCATGCCCACAAATGCGTCCATTGACTCCTGGTGCCATGGTGCTCCTATTGCCCTTCAGCAAATGTGTCATGGTGGGGGAGCTGTGTCCTACAAGGATATAAAGAGAGGGGATGGTAGAGCAGGAAACAAGGGCACTCAGTTGCTTTAGATGTTGCACTGAGGGACATGGTTTAGTGGGAAATATTAGTGATAGGTAGATGGCTGGACTGGATGGATGATCTTAGAGGTCTTTTCCAACCTTGGTGATTCTATGATTCTGTGATAAAGGGAGGTGGGAGCAGACACAGAGACAGAGGAATCTGACTTCTAACAATACCCCAACAGGACAGCCTGCCCTGGGTCTCCAGCAGCTCCTAAAGAGCTCAGAAGTTTCACTGTGTCCAGAAGAGGAATTAGGCCAAAGCCCAGGGAAGAGTCAACGCAAACCCTTCATTGATAACACAGGTTGTGTGTCAAAGGGGAATTACAAAAATCCAGGTAAGTGGATTATATCAACTTTGCTAGGAAATTCATTTTTCTCATGGCTTTTGAAAGAAACACCATCAGACATTACATCTCCCTCAGAATACAGCAGCTTTCTGAGCAGAAAATAAAATGAGCTCAGTGAAAAAGCCGCACTTCTGCAGGTTTGGGATGAAGGGATGCAAACAGTCTGTTCAATTTGCCTTGTGCAGAGACTGCTTAGCAATTTCACATCACGCAACACGAAAAATCCCACCCAAAGCTGCACAAGAGTGCAGCGTTAGCTTTCAGTGGAAATTTTGACAGTGCAGAATTACCAAGATAAGAAGTTTTCTCTTGCTATCCCTCTTTAGTCTTTGATAATAAGGTTTTGTAGCATTCGGACAAAAATAACCTGCGGTTTCCCCACAGGAAACCCATGATACTGCTTGTAATAGGAGCCATAATTTCAGGGCAATTAATGAGATAGCATTGTGCTTAGCAGTGGTTTAAGATAAAACAGCAAAATTCACAACGTTGTCTACAGCGCAAAAAAGACACCGATTAATTTTAACGTGAGTGCAGAGATTCACTGTATTAGTCAGAATCACTCTCTGCAGCATTTGAGGCTGGCTTGAAAGGCCTTTCTCTCTGCTGGCAGCAACTTCATGCCAGTGCTGCTGCTCATTTCTTGTTACTACTGATGGTACACCAGGTCTGCACCTGCAAGCTAAGCAAAGAGCTACATGCTAAGGCTTAAAGAACGGTGCTACTTCCTTGATATGTTCATGAGATTAGAGGCAATGTAGACGACGCTTTAGCATGAGCTCCCCTCAAAGCATTTCTGCTATAGTTATTTGCTTTCCCTAGCAGATCAGAGAAGACTTATAATAGCCCCCTCTTGAAACAGAAAGGTCATTTAGATCTTGCAGGATTATCTACATTTTTTTTGTACTTTTACTGCAACCAGTATCTTTCACTCTTTGCAAAGGGGTTTTCCACTGCACCATTTGTCATCAAAAATGACATCATTTTGTCCTGGGGTGAAGTTGAGACATAGTTTTTGCTTTTTCCCTTTATCGTATTTGGTATGATGCTATGTTTTGGCTATAGGAGAAAAACACTGTTGATAACACACCGATGTTTTAGTTGTTGCTGAGCAGTGCTGCACAGAGCCAAGGATGCTCCGGTTTCTTGGTTCTTCGTACTGTCCTCCAAGCAAGGGGGCCGGGTGGCACAGGGAGCTGGGAAGGGCAGAACCAGAACAGCTGACCTAAACTGGCCAAAGGGATACTCCATACCATATGACATCATATGGAAAAACTTGAAAAACAGCAGGGAGTTGGCCTGGTAGACAGCTACTGCTGGGGGAATGGCTGGGCATCAGTCAGTGGATGGTGAGCAGTCGCTTTGTGCATCACCTGTTTTGTATACATACACACATATACATGTTTTGCATATACCTATATATATGTACAATATGTATACATATATATGTATGTGTTAATATCATTACTGTTATTTTTTTTTTCCTCTTCCTTTTCTGTCTTATTAAACAGTTTTTATCTCAACCCATGAGTTCATGCCACCGGAAGGGAGTGAGCTAATGACTGTGTGGTGCTGAGCTACCTGCTGGGTGAAACCACAACATATTTTTAACAGAAACCCTGTAATTTGAATAGTGATAGAGAAAGTTAGCACGTGAGGCCTGATTCTATTGTCAGTTGTGCAATTTATTTCACCTTCAGAAAGTTAGAATAAATGTACATTCTGAGGTCTTCAAAAAGTACCACTTGCTGGCAACGTGAACATATCACAAAAAATGTACTGATCTAAACGAGTTCTTCAGTAAATAGGAGACATGGATATAACAAGTCAAATGTATTTGAACCTTGTGCCAACTCAACTGCCTCTCCAACTACATTTGAAAAATGTTATGTTCTGTTTTAGTACTCATTTTCTAAGAAACAGATAGGGCAGTCCCCAGAATTGGGGACAGCAAAAACGTTCTCAATTGAAAATAAGGAGGGCTTTTTGATGTCTTGATGAAAAGGGAAGTGCAAACCCTTAAAAGACTTTCAGGTCAATATGGCTGAAAACACTTTTCCCTAGAGATTTTCAGTCACACACAGAAAATTCCAGGCTTGGCAAAGAGTGCTGGAAACTGTTATGGATTGCAGCCACAGTAAAAGTTCCATCCTGCTAGAGGACATCCAGAACCAGAAAAGCACTTTAAACATTTAAGTTCCAATAATAGCCTTGCTTCTGCAAGACAGCTGACCTCCTCTGGGTCTCAGCAATTTTTCCTTAATCAGCCACTGTCTCAGCTCCATGTTCTGTAGCAATGGCCAGATAGCTCATCATAGAAATTGGATATATGTGGGTTGCTCTGAAAGTAATACCTTCTATTTATTTCCATGGAAACTACAACAGGTACAAAGAGCACAATAACACTATTTGATAGAGCAAACTCTCAGCTACAAAAACATATTTTTCAACATAGTCACCATTGGCTGATTTGTGTGGATGAGCTGATGAGAGATGCTCTTCATTTTGTGGTGTGACATAGCTGTACATACAGTTGTTCACGGCTGTCTAGAACATGTTTTGTTTTTCACATTGCTGTCATCTCTACTGAAACACACCACCCATCGCCTCACTGCGTTCACATCCACTGTTTGGTCTCCAGAAACATTCAGCAAGCATCGATGAATGTCAGTGGTATAATTTTTTCTGCATGGAGGAATTCAGTGACACACCTTTGCTTCATATGCACTTCTATGTCAGATGCCATTCTGTCAGATTGCCCCTCTGCTGCCATCTGTCATGCAGTAAGAACATGTAAGGGAATATTTGTGGGAAGGTTCAACCTCTACTGCCATACCACCAACATCTGCCTCTAATGTCGTGAGCCAAGATAATAACATAGGAGGCACTGCTTTCAGAGCAGCTATCATAGATGTCTACCACACATTTGGCTGCTGCCATTATATCTCCCTCCTCAAAAATGTGCAGAAACCTTCCAATTCCATATGTGCAACAGATGCCTATCATACAAGTTTAATGAACTTCACGGTAAGCACAAGTTACCATTACCTAGAACACGAGTACTTAACAGAAAAAAACTACCAGAACCTGTAACTTATTCCATTCTGTAGCTATCACAACAGATTTTCAAGAAAATAAACCCAGATCTGTAACATACTACTTACTCTATTTTTTTGCTTTGTTCCTAACATCAATATCAATATCACTAGTATCAAGCTTAGAAAGGCTCAGTTAAGAATCAATTCAAGACTCATCTCTCTTCTAAATACCAAGTTGCCTTTCATACCTGCTTTAGGATTCTTCTGTTTCCTTTCCCTAAAACAGCCAAGAATATACTACTTCATAACCTCTTTGTTATTTTGTCAAGTGATCTCTCAGTCAGCTTCACGTGACCATCCAAGTCTTCTGTCAAACTGTACTGTTAATCTGACTCCAACTGAGCACAGACTTACTCCTTCATATATGCCTATGAACAAAGATATTTAATAGTACTGTTTACCCTTTTGGAGAACTTATGTAACAAGAACCATTCCCAACCAAATCAGAAGCCCATTTGACACGATTCATATCTTGAAGACACCAGCAGCATGTTTGCCAATGATCGCGTAAGTAGTTCAGCAGCAAAAGATACCTCCCCTGAATATGCACCCAGCAGCTTAGCTCAGGGACTTCAAAACCAGAGGAAACATCTTTGTACACAGTAGATGCGGATGGAGTGGCACTATTTTGTGATGGCTTTCTAAAATTAGGCACAATTTGTTCTTGCCTTTACTGTCCGGAGTAACAGCATTTTAAGGAGGTTGCTGGTTTTCTACTTAGCACAGGTATGAAAGACAGGAAAAAGAAGTAAGAAGACATACTCATTACAGATTTCAGAGCCTGCAGTGAAATCTTGCTATCTAACAGAACTTGCAGTGTGTTGCAGGCTGCCCAGAAGAGCTTATCAAACTCAAGCCTAATCCAACAGACTTTGCTTCTGCAGCCAAAGATGCTGCTGAACAACAATGATTAGCTCTTATTAACATGCTACCAGGCCTGCAGGCCCAGAAATCCTCTGCTGCATTCTCACTATTCACCTAACCATTATGTCCCTAATTATCTCCAAAGGAGTTTATTCCTTGTAAGCTTCTTGTTCAGGCTGATAAGCAATTCATTCTGAATCCTCTGCAGATCTCAGATTTACTCCTCACACTCTTAGCTGAGTAACTAAGTAGCTGTCTCTATTTACACAATATGTGTTTCCCCACTATCTATTTCCATCTTCTCGCTCAATTCAAGATCCTTCTTTTTCTTCACTAAAGACCTCTTTTTGAGTTGCATACTCTCATCACGTGGCTTC
Source organism: Numida meleagris (assembly GCF_002078875.1). Taxonomy (NCBI): domain Eukaryota; kingdom Metazoa; phylum Chordata; class Aves; order Galliformes; family Numididae; genus Numida; species Numida meleagris. The sequence goes on from NC_034409.1 coordinate 85,537,477, forward strand.
AGGACTCTTCTGTTCACCCGAGCCTGCAACATGGAGCTGCTAAATCCAGCTGTTATAACTGGTCATGTCCTCGTTCCCTAAGCTCATGACAAACCCTTTACTTTCAAATATATTAATTGCAATCAGCATTTCACAGAATTGGATCTTTTTTTATGTTGAAAACTTCAGTTTAGACTTCAGATCATAGCATGCATCACTTATTGAGAAGAGCACTCATTCTAAATCCCATTTTTCAATGAAATGCGATGAACATATGTTTTTTCATTTAATACTGAGATAAATATTATTTTTATTTTTTAAATTATTTTTAATTATTAATGAGTAGGGTGTCTAAATTTAGTAGCTAGCAAACACCAAAGCTATGACCATTTTAAAATGTCATTTTTCATGCAATTTTTCAAGATATTTACAGCCGCAAAAATAATGCTCATTATTTCTAGAATAATTTCTCATTATCAATGCATTTCATTCTGATAAAGCTCCGAGTAGTTAAGAGCTGTTCTTGCCTTTGTACTCAAATGAAATAGTCTATCATATTAAGACTAACCTGCACCTGCATAGAATGCTAAATCAGTAAATTATTTCTTAAGCATTGATCTAAGGCAGTTAATATAAAAATAATATCTAAAAGCAATAGCATCTCAAATAAACATATGCTGCCAAGGACATTTCCTCCTATGAGAGCCTTTTTCAAAGAGAACTCCCTTGCATTGTTCCTTAGATTACAGTAAGGACAACTTAAATGCATGTATTCCAAAAAGATAAACATAGACAACAGATTCACTTTTTTTCTTAAGCAACCCTTCCAACTTCTACATTATGCATAATTGGAAATAAAATCAACTGCTCTGAAAAAAAAAAAAAAAACAAAGAAAAAAAATCAGCAAAAACCAAAACCACACAAATTCTCAGAATTTAAAAGAAAGTTTCTTCAGCAGTTCTGTACAAGCTGGCTTCCTCTGGAAGAAGTTACTGCAGTTCTGAAAATAAAATGGCTTCTTGAGCAAACACGGGCATGTTTCATTAAATTTAAAAACAAACGTTCATGGTAAGCCACGTGCTGATTTACTTTCTCAATCCACAACTTGCTTTTGATCACTGGCTCAGATTCATAGACTTGAAAGAACAGTGGGAGAAAAGCTGTCAATGATATAACTTCTACATTGCGCCACTGCATCTTTTTATTTTTTTCAAAACTGTAGGCTCTCTTGGCAAAAGATTTTCCAGACTTGATTTAGAAAACGCAAGACAGAAAGAGTCAAATAACATTCCTATGGAAAATATTTCTGTAGTTTAGTTTAACAGGCATCCAAATACTTTCGTGGAATTCAACATAACAGCAAAACAAGATGCCTGACAGTTTGGGTCCTACAAAAGTAGGTTTGTATCATATAAATTGAACAAATAGTCCTCTACATGCTCTTCTGTGGCAAGATGGGTGGATATTACATGCAAGTGTACATATAAATATTTTATTCCCTCTCAGAATCGTATGATCAATGAGACTGTCAGTTTGCTAGCGAAGTTGTAAAAGCCTGAGCTACACTTCCTGTTTGTAAGAAAGCAGGTGAAGACAAGACTAGAGCCCTTTGAGATTGACGGCAACTCCAGAGATAGATTCGTGCTGCCAAGTCCGATATAAAAGATCATCCAAAGCCTACCAATATAATATAAATCAATTTTCTGTTGGATAAAGAGGTGTGGGGCATTCCTACAAGCAGCGTGATCAGGTAAGTCTTGTATTTTTAGTATTATAAACTCGGAAACAACGGAACGGTAGAAACGTATTTTGGTTGACTACTGGTCCAGTGTTCTGAAGTCAAGTTATTAATAATAAGAGTAACGATGAGGATGAACCATCATCAACCGCTTAAACCTTCCTTAATCTTCAGCAAAGTGGGCAAAAGCACAAAGACTTGTTGAGGAAGACTAAGCATTTGCATCAGTTTTGTGCTTAAAACATTTACTAAGCTGAGGATTTCTTATTTTATGGTGTGCTTATCTTCTGAAGTACGAAGTTGATATCTTACAAAGCAATTAGTTGTGCACTAATTAATTGCAGTTTAAGGAATCCTTTCTGGTGAATTAATCCTGTCTTAAAAGCTCACACAGGTGGAAGCATTATTAACGTTAATTTAACATTCATCAAACTCTTAATAGGTTTCTTTTTAGTAGAGGTCATTAGTATAGAATATTATTTATCTCATCATTTAATTGGAGATAGGAAAACTAATTTTGTCTCACTGAAAAATATACAAAAAGAAACAAGGTGAAACTAGCCATTTTGCACTCCAGCTTATCTTCTAAAATTTGGTAGTGATCAAGTAGACATTCACACAAGTAGGTTTATGAGTTGATACCATAGATGGCATGTTGTTAAGCAACTCTTGCTAGACAGTTATCTGTATTCCCTGTCTCTTGTTTCTCGTCAGTAGGAAAGTGTAGCAGAAAAACTGTATTTTCCTGTTACCCCTTCTGATGAATTCCCTAAATAAAATACTTTAGAAAATGATAGAATGGATCTTAGTATTTTCTGCTACATATTCACATACTGTTAGGAGAATAAATACTTATATCTAGCCCCAAATTGTAGAATCTGGCCCCTTTCACCAAAAGGTAAGTACATGATTAGGAAAGGATGACTATGCTCATTCCTTCAAGTTGCAATAATTGCAGAATTGCAGAAATTCATCCTGGAAAGATTAGAGTGTTTTGGTTTTGGCTTTTGTCATAGAACCATAGAATGATTTGGGTTGGAAGGGACTTTAAAGCCCACCCAGCTCCAACCCCCTGCAGTGGGCAGGGCTGCCACCCACCAGATCAGGCTGCCCAGGGCCCCATCCAACCTGGCCTTGAACGCCTTGAGGGAATGGGCACCCACAGCTTCTCTGGGCAGCCTGTTCCAGTGCCTCACTATACTATGAGTTAAAAATTTTCCTCACAAGGGCGGAGTAGAGAGGGACAGTCACCTCCCTCTCCCTGCTGGCCACCCCTCTTTTGAAGCAGCACTGGATACTGTTGGCCTTTCGGCCTTCAAATGCACACTGCTGGATCATGTCCAGCTTTTCATCCACCAGGACCCCCAGGTTCTTCTCCCCGAGTCTGCTCTCCATTTGTTCTTCACCCAGTCTGCACACATGCCTGGGATTCCCTGAGCTCAGGTGCAGCCCCTTGCACTTGGCCTTGCTGAATCTCATTAGATTCTCATGGCCCACTTTGCAATCCTGTCCAGGTCCCTCTGGATAGCATCTCTTCCTTATATTGGGTCAACTACATAGCTCAGCTCAGTGACATCAGATAACTTGCTGAGGGTAAACTTTTTCTTTTTGCCTTTTACTCCCACTCTAATAATAGCAGAATGGACTCTAAACAAACAAACAAACAAAAAACCTAGAAACAAGCCAACAAATGCTTATTTATTCCTATGTCTTATAGCTGTTGGTGGAGAAAGCAGCCAAGAGACTTAAAAATTAAATAAGATACAATTAACTGTGTACTTAGAAAGGCTTTCCAGTGCCTGTGTTTTGTTGATTGAATACGGTACCACTTGCTTGGAGCAGTTTAACATATACTAAGAGGACGCGAGTAACCCCATCTCTAAAGCCTCAAAAATAAAAATTTACTGAAAAATAAAAATAAATAAATAAATCCATACAGTGTGTATTACCTAATGCAGAAGGTTTACCCGATACACCTCCAAGTTTGACCCTGTTTCGGAACTAGAGATGAAAGAACAGCAGAATAAGAATGTTTCCAGAATGTAGAGATTCTGGTATTAGGTATTCAAATAACGGATGTCTTTGTGAAGAGTAAATATAGTACTCCCCCCACTTCCCAGCCTCTCCTGAATTAAAACCAGAATTGTCCTCATGAAATCTTTGGCTATCCCATGCACTCCTATCTTTCATCGTGGAGCACGTTCCTTTAAGAACACTCAATATGATTTCTTCTGAAAAAACAACTATTACTCTTAGTCTGACTGAGACAGGAAAGTCGATCACAGGAAACTCTCATGGAAATTGAACTTACCCCGTTAGAATCATAGTATACTATTCCATTAATTCCATTCTTAGGATTTTTTCCCCAGAGATACAAAAATTTTTTTTTGTAAAATTTGAGTGAAAAAGTCCTGAACACTTTAGAATAAATATGTAATTTAAAAACAATATATCTGGTTTTGTTGTATTTGATAATAGATGAATTAGAATTGAAATTAGATAATGGAATAAAACTATTTCAGAATACTCTTAGCTACAATTAGACTTCTCTTTATTTCTTGTTCTCCATCCACGCTTGTGTTATCTTTTTGTCTTTAGCATAATGAATTGCTGCCACAGATTATATCAGATATCACAACATACAGAGACAGCAGCGCAGTTATCTGAGGAGACAAACTGTTCTTCACACAAGTTTTCCTTCTATTGCTGCAGTTGTCAAAGTATTTAAATAATGCAATTGTAAATAGCTAGTATACTGGTAACAAATATAAAGGTAGTAAAAGACCAGTTGGACAAGAGCTGGGAGTGGTGTATCTGTAAAGCTAAGATATAACAGAAAAATCTCTGAAATCAACTGAAATACAGGCAGATGGAATCAGAAATTTAAGAAATTAATTTTAAAATAATCTAAGTGATGTTCAGCTAGGAATAAATTATACTGTTGTTTCTACCCCTCCTCAAACCCATGCATTTTTCCAAACCACGTATAAGAAAGAGCTACCGTTTGTATATTTTAAAAAATTAGTACATTTTATTAAAAATTCATATTTTAGGTCTTTTGTTTTGCTTTAATAGTTTGAAAGCCCTAGAGAAATAACATTTTGCCAACCTTTATTTTTTTCAAGTCAGTAATTCCAATTTAACTGAGAAGCTAAACTATGAAAAACACCCTGCTTGTCCTCAGAAATTTGATTGCCTTCTTCACATCAATTAAGAATTCTCCTCCTATTCTGGAAACACCAGGGAAAAATGGAATTCCTGAAACACACAAATAAAGTATAACCTTCAATACCAAGGAACATAGAATCTGTAAATGTTGGAAAAGATCACTAAGGTCATTTAGTCCAACATTGAACTCATCACTAAGAAGTTGTTATGAACTCAGGTCCAAGCTCTATGTTGGGAATCTACTTCCTCTTTTTATTCTAATGATTCATAGGGTAGTAGTTTCTATCACAGGTGCATGTTCCCTTCTCGCAGGCCACAGTATTGCTTCTGTGCATTGATCAATGGTTTTTAGGAAAAGCAATAAGAAATGAACACAGGAAAAATGAAAGACAATCATGTCAAAAAAGATAGAAGGGAAGGAGGAAAGGTGACATTATTTAGGCACTGCACCGGCCTTAAACGTCCTGGCTTTGATGTAGACTACTAGTAGTTTTGGGCAGGTTGCATAGGATGCAAATTTTGTAGACCTGCAGTAAATAGGTTCCAAGCATGGGTTGTTTTTGAGGTAATAACATCTTCACAAGGTGAGACATCCCTTTTAATTCTTCCTCTGTAAAATGCGAATGCATAGCTGCCTCATGGGGGTGTTTCCTCTTGTCTTAAATGTCTGTATCTCACTGCAATAAAATGTTTCACAGCATGAAAAGTGTTATTGCGGTTATGGAGAGCCCTCAAGTTGCTTCGGGAGAACTACAGTAGGAGAAAAGAAACGGGGGAATATTGAATATTTAATTTAAAGGGAAGGTTAAATGTCCATTGGAAGGACTATGTGAAGAAAAGCTATAAATCTGTCAGAAAGGTACAGCTTATTTGTTCTGTTTTGTTCTTTTGAGAAGAGTTCTGACCAGGAAGAAAAGCTGCACCTTAGCTCATGTGACCCGATTTTTCTCCACCTAGGATTATTTATCTTGTTTCATTGTCACAAGAACATCTGTGGATTGGAATAAAAGAAAACTAAAAGATCTTTGGCAACACCAGCATAATTAGGGAACAGAAAACAGAAGGGACACTTCCTAAGGTGAGCTGGAGCCAGTGAGCCGAAGAGCAATCCTCTCTATTTTCAGCAGGACCAATACATTGTCCCTCCTACAACGTCGGAATGCATAGTCCAATATTTCTTCACATCAGCTTTCCTCTAAGAAGTAATTAAAATCTTAAGCTCCTGAAGGAATCCAGCTATATCAAAAACAAATGGGAATACTATAGACGTGCTTGAATCTCGCTCTGACAGTATCATCTAAGCTCTCCCGCTGACTGCTCTGCTGCTGCCACACTTTTCTGCGCGCTATTAGTGGAGTTCATTACTTATTAAGTCTAGAATTTATTTCAAGCACTTCAAATCTAGAAGAACATGAAACATGCCTCAAGGGAAAGTGAAAAATTTAGATTCATGCTCGTTTCACCCAGGTATTCGGCTTAGTATGTCTGCTGTCAAGGAAAGGTTTCATAGGCCATTTGCGGCAATGCTGATCATTTTGGCCATCAGACAGTGACAATTAGTCTATTGTCATCAGAAACGTTTGTGATGCAAAATTCGTATGAGCTATATTAATGGATGAATTAGTTAAATGACAAAATATATTGAGTATGAGTTCCTTCTTGTATTTCTAACAGGACTTCAGGAAGAGGCAGTTTTAGCGCAAACGGAGGCTTTGTTCAATGAAACAGAGCCACCTAGTATAGATATTTCAGGAGCTGTTGAGGGTTTTCTCTGCAGCTGTCCACAGGGATGTCCAGCTCCCACTTTCTGCTCATCCTTTGATGCTACATCACTCGCTTTCTCAGGAAGGAGAGCAAAGATATGAGTAAAGATAGAAGAATAAGTGGCTTGAGCAGGAGATGCAAGAAAGCAAGAAGCATTTGGAGAAGAGAAGGCTCCGGGGAGACCTCATTGTGGCCTTCCAATACTTGAAGGGAGCGTATAAACAGGAGGGGGAATGACTGCTTACACGGGTCAATAGCGATAGGACAAAGGGGAATGGTTTTAAACTGAGGCAGGGGAGATTTAAGTTAGATGTTAGGAGGAAGTTTTTCACACAGAGGGTGGTGACGCACTGGAACAGGTTGCCCAAGGAGGTTGTGGATGCTCCATCCCTGGAGGCATTCAAGGCCAGGCTGGAAGTGGCTCTGGGCAGCCTGGTCTAGTGGTTGGCGACCCTGCACTCAGCAGGGGGACTGAAACTCAATGATCTTTGAGGTCCTTTTCAACCCAGGCCATTCTATGATTCTCTGAAAACGCACAACCAATCTTTGAAAGCCGTTGCACGGAGAGAAATTTCCAGTGAAGTTCTGTCTGATTTCATCTTCTGAACTTCATTCATAAACTCTAACATTTTGCAAAAATTTACTGAAAACTAGAAAAATTTCAAAGCTATTCATTAAAATGAGGTTGTTCTTTCCTTGTCAATTTCTGATTTTTACCGTGTTTTACAGGCAAACCAATATCCCAAACTCTGATTTGCTGTGAAAAAGCATCTCTGTTAAAAGTTTACAGATGTTATCTTACTATTTAGCAGCTGGTTTTGTTATTAATTATTTAGTTCTTATAGCTATGGCTCTCACAGTGTGAGAAAAATATAGAAGCTTTTAATTAAAAAAATTTAATTAAAATTCTTTTAATTTAAGAATTAAAGGAAGAAAAAAATCAACCAGTCACAAAAAAATACAGTGTGATTTTTAGATGACACGTACTATAAAACAACTTTTTTTCAGCTACAGGAATGGACTGCCACTATTCTGTCTGGGGAGTTTTGGCCTTTCTGAGTTTGGCTCTGATTTTTTCATTGATATTGAATATTTCACACTATATGAAAAAGAAAAAAGAAGGTAAGTAACATTGTCTCTCTGTAAGGGATGGAGTTCGAGAGCTTGAAAACATCTGCAGAGAATGCTATCGATTCTGGGAGATGTCAAACCAACAAACTGCTTTTTTGAATCTTAAAGTTATCTTTTGACAATAATGATTCTAGTCGTAAGGATGTAACTTTTAAATTTTTAGGAGAGTCAGATAAGATTATAGGATGATTACTAGCTGCCTAAAAGAAAAAAAACACTACAAAAAACAGCTACCCAAATTCATCCTCTGAAGACAAACCAACAGCATGCGTATGTGGTAAAGAATTTATTTCTAGCTAATGTTTTATCTTTAAAGTGTATTTTTAAGATCAATAACTCCCCTTTTAAATAATATTTTTGATGCAACTGATTTAACACATGTACTAAAATTTGAAAATTATTTTGGGTAGCTGTACTAATACAAAATACATTTAAGAAAACGGTATTTTCTTCAAATTCCTAAAAGCTTATTTGAATTTCAGATGTCATAAAAATTTTGTGTTCAGTTTATTCAGAAAGAAAAACATCAAATTGTTTTTCATCGTGGGATTATAGCTTCTAATCCAGTGTGTCAATAACAGTAGTAATTTGTTTAACTTATGGAATTAATTTGTTTAATTTATGTTAGAGGATGACTATAGTCATGCTCTGTTTTTTGTTAAAATGTACTAAGTTTTTTCACATAACTGACTAAGGCAGTGCTACCAATCAGCTGTACAATCCTCACCATTCCCATTCAGGAAAAAGTGCCTTTACACTGGGAAATCTGCACCTTGTGCTGCATGCATATGGATGGGCTGGCAAACACTGGTAGACTGAACCACTGTAAACATATTCACATGCATAGATAATCTAGGTAAGCAGGAGGCTTATGCCTATAAGCAGTAATCACAGTGAAGAAGAGAACTGGTATGACAGGCTATTAAAAGAGATGCTGGAGTGTTCTGGAACGGGGGGAGGGTGTTGTCTTTTTGTTTTCTTTTGACTTTTAGCGTTACTAGGCAGATATTCATGCGATGAAAAATCAGTCATTTACAAAACTAACCTTGAGCAAGGTTGCAGTCCGATTGGCTGATGCAGCAGTATTCATGGTATCAGAATTTTACCATGGCATATTCTGGAGTTCTGGATAACAAGTTAGAAAGTCATGCATTCCTGAGTTATTAATCAAACTCTAGCAATAAATCTCTCTGCCTCAGTTTCTTCATCTGTAGATCTCTCCCTTTCACAGACAGGAGCAACTGAGCCAGTAAAACAAATGAACCTTTCATCTTCTAATATAAACACATGATGCGCCTCCCTAGGCAGAGAAAAAGCGGTTAGAAGCAGAAAGAGGAGGAAACAAGAAATTAATCCCATGCGTTATAGTACACTTTTGGGAGAAGGAACTGTATTTGATCTTGCTTAACAAAATAGAGATTGAAGACCTTCTTGTAAACTAACACAAAGTCTGTAGGCTCAGTGCAGAAACATAACACAAGCAGTTTTTTAAATTATTATTCCAAAGTAATTGAGTGAAGCAGGGGACAACTGAAAGTGCTTAGATGCCAGAGCTTTCAATTTCACTCTCTACAGTGAAGTCAAAAGCATGTCAGTTAAGACAATTATCTGAATTGTTCTTAAGCAGCACGTTTCATTTTCTGTTCACTTTTTAAAAATTTTTTTCAGCTAAAATGTATAAAGACAATGAAGACAACACTCAAAGGTAAGCTGTATAAATAATTATTTTCTGAGAAGAGTAAAAGAAGCAATAAATGATGATAGATGTCTTTGGAGGGACAGCACAGAGGAAAATTCAGTATCTTATGTGGCCTGCCTGGAAATACTGGAGAGCTGGATGGTTATGAAAATATTTTTTTTGTAAGAAAGCAGGGGAAAAATTTTTATGTAGGTGAGATGTCTTTCCGGCATTTCATCAAGAATAAAAAACTGCATGCTAATATGGTAATCCTATATACTGAAGGAAGTATGATATATTGTGTTAAGGCACTATTTATTGCTTGAATTCATTGAATCTATAGTAAAGAGAACACTCAGAAAATAATAAGGAATTATAATCTGTTATTTCATTCTTGTGGAACAATAATTTGTATTAACATTTCTTTTACACATTACATTCCAACGCAATAAAGCAGTTTGTTTGCATTGATTCCAGATGCTGGACAACTCCTGAGTGTCACAAGCCCGTTGCACTTATTCCATATTAAAGTCACTGCGGAAAACAGAGATGGAATGAATTTCATCTCAACTCAAATATATCAGGCCCTTGAACCAAAAAACACAAAAGCTGCTGCCTGCCCCCCAAAATCAATCCTCATTAACATATTCCCTGGAAATTGGGAAGTCCCTGTTTTATTTGTTACTGCCTGTTCAGCTGAAAAACACCACTGAAATAAAGTGGCATAAGATTTAATTACTTCATCCTCTTGACAAGGCACGGGATAGAGATGCAATAGAATCAGAGAGTGAACCTCTCTAACAATCCTCGTTTTTACAAACATGTTTGAAAACATTTTCAAGAAACACCAGGTAGCAAAACACAATGCCATTAAATACTCAAAGCTGAACTTTGCTTTCATCTTGTCTAGGTGCATTGACGTAAGAATTTTAGTTCAATATTAGTTCTTTTTAAGAACATTCCCTCCTAAAAGCATGATTTAATGTTTTCATTTGCCTTGCAAAATGGTCTCAGAAGACACAAACTGGATTCCTTTTGGATGAAACCAAACTAGAATTTGTACTCCAGGATTGTACTTCATACTCCAGTTGTCTATTGGATTTCAGTGCATGGTACCAGTTGTGAGCTAAATCAGATTTAAATCCCCACTCCCACCACATATGATTATATGGTATGCCAGACAGATAAAGTAGGAGATGGGGTACACTGATCTGCGAAGTTTTTTCAGGCCTCTCCACAGTGCTTTTCACTATTTCTAAGTGATTGTTAATATTCCAGAACTCCATCAAATAGTAGTTTTGTAGTACTGAGATAAGTTTTGTACTTAATAAAATTACAGGAAAGACAAATTCAATCCATAGCTCGATAACAAATCTATCTTCAGAGTATGAATGATGTCATTTCTTCTCCTTTTTTTTGTGAAGCTGGTGTTACTGTCCCCTCATCTTCATTTTTAGGTCACATACAGACTTCTGCTGTGTGTGTGTAAAATGTTAGGAGTAGAATAGTGGGATCCTAAATAAAGTTTATGAAGCAATTTAAAATTATTTTTTTATTCCTATTCTAGCTATGATGACTGTTACACAGGAGATGACCCAGTTTATGGCAATCTCAGTCAAGATATTTTAGGTAAGCTTCATTTTAAGAACATGTGCCTATTCAGTATCTATTCAGTGTCTATGAGAAATGCAGAATTAAAAGAAGACTGACCAACACATACTGTGTTTCTCAGCAGCCCTGAGAATCTTTCCCTTTTTTAAAATGCCTTACTGATACCTACGTGGGGCCAACATCAAGTCACCATATTGCAATATTTGTAAGATGAGGTTGTGTATTGAATTTGACTTTTTATAGTCCAAACAGTACTGTTCAGTCAAATACTTCAAAATAAGAGCTTTTCTGTATGTAAAGCTTCATCCATTTAAATAACATTCTTGGCACACACAGTTCAAAGCGATCTAACACAAATGACCCCTGTCCAAAGTCAGTGCCCCCAGAGAAGCTAGCAGAAAGTAGCACATACCTGCTCTCTGTGCTGGCCATTCACAAATCAAAGATGTTAACAGAAATGCTGAAGTATAGCCCACGGTGGCTGGACAGTGGGCAGTCTGCTTCACTGGGCCAAAGTGAAGAATCCTCTGCAGCGGTAACTCATACCAGATTAGAGGCAGTAAAATCATAATAACTACAGCTCAATATAGACGTGCCAAGGGTATGTCACTCAAAGCCTACTAGACTCTGCATAGCTCTGTAGCTGAAAATATTGCTTGTACTGACAAATACATTGGTATGTCAAGTTACTCTTAACTGAAGCTGTTCTAGCAGCCCCAAATGATGTCCATTTAGGGAATAATGAGAAGCTTCCCATCCACCCACATGAACAGAACATTATTTTCTGCTTCAGAGTATCCGTGTCAGAATTTCTTACTTAACTGCCTCTCTAGGCAGGAAGACATTAGTGATATCTGTGTGTCACTTCAAAACAAGTGAAACTTCTAACAAAGTAAACTGGTGGGGATGAGAGGGTACTTCTGTAACAGAGAGGATTTGTTAATTGGATCTTTTAATTCTGAGTGTCTTAATAACTGAAATACTTTTCTACTTTGGTAAATTACAGAGGAATGTTGTTACGAGCAGATGAAGTCCCAGCCTCAAAGGCCAGTTAACGAACTACAGGTATCTTTACTTTTAATTTTGGATTTCTGAATCTGAGTGGTCTGTCACAGAGTATCTGTCTATAATTGAAGCATTCCTAAGACCAATTTTTGAGCTGCTTTCCAGGTATTTTATCAGGGGTTATTTCCAATCTCTCCCTACTTATCTAAAGATTTGTTTTCATAAACTTCACAGAAACAGAATCATCTATGAAAACTCCAGTGCCAAAAGTGCTCAACAATTTGGCTTGAAAAACACAGAGAGCAGTGGAAACACAAAACATATATTTTACACTGGAAATTTGATAACATATGCAGAAAAGAATCACCCATTATTACTTTTTTTTCCTGCACAAACTCTGTGAAAAATGTTGCTAAGAATGGGACTCTAATAAATCAAACAGTGAAGAAAAACAGATCAAATAATGACCCGCATCTCAAAGAACTTGGAATGATTATATAAACGGTCCTTATTTCCCACAGAGAATCTTTGAAATGATACCCAGAAGAGGGTTTCCTCTCTGCCACAATTATAAAAATATTAGCCAGTTATCATTAAGTTACATTCGTCTGTTTTCTGTGCTGCCATAACTTAATCATTTGCATTTTTAATAACTTAATTTACAGCTAGTTTGGGTAAACCTTAGCCTCTACTATGATTACCATGTAGACATGCTCAAAGCCTTAGACATAATTTTTAAGCAAATACAACTACTGAATGTTAATTATAAAGTAAATTTCCTTCCAGGTGGAATCAGTTGATCAGATGTGTTATGCCTCACTTGATCACAGCGCCAAGGGAAAACGCAGAAAACCAAAGAGGAAGAAAGACCCTCCATTAGAGAATGAAGATGAAAGATCATCTAAATCCATTACGGCTTCCAAAGTTAGCATTTACCTCAACAGTGAGCAACTGGCTGCTGAAAATACAGCAAATGTAGAAGCCATTCATGATGATCCCATAAGATTGATGGGTTTGATTCATAGGACAAATGGAGAGAACATTTGAAGTGGCTTCATGAACCATATATGAAATCAAAGTGAGATCTGCTTTATTCATTCTGGAGGAACAGTGAATCACTAGAGATAGTATCCTGGCAAACTTACAGAACAAACAATGGTGTGAAGCAGCTGAGTGAAATGTTCCAAATCATCTTCTAAGCACATCTATGAACTAAGCAAGAAATAGCTGTAGGTTCATGCTGCCATTTTAAAGGACCTGTCCTTCTGAATACATTTCGAAAGGGAGCTGTGAACACAGAGATACCAGCTTCTGCATGGTAAAGTAAAAATTAATCCTTTGTTTAAAAACAACTAGCAACCTTCATACAGTCCCAGAAGACCCACTAAGTTGCCTGTAGAACTCTCATAGACTATGACTATTCTTCTACATAGGTTTTAACAGTACTTTTGGAAAGAAATGGTGTTTCACATATGCACACTTAAGGATTCAGATGTTTTCCCAATTAAAAAAGGATCTGCATTCAAAATTGCGTATTTTCCTATGGTGAATAGTCTACAGCATGGGTTTCCAACCTTTCGGCTTGCCTGGGCTGCGCTGAGTGAAAAGAAATCGTCTTGGGCCAATGTTTTGGTTGTTGCTGAATGATGGGGCGCCCCCAGGGCTAGCTCCGACTGCTCGGTTGGGAAGAGCCCCAGCCATGACAGCGTGGGGCAGAGGGCAGAGCTAATTACTAGCTGTCTTGGGCTTCATGCAGCCTGGAGGTTGTGGGTCGAACATGCCTGGTCTACAGTAATAAAACAATACAGCTAAAGGAAATTAGAAAATAATTTGTTTAAAGCAGTACTTTTGCATCTAGGAAGATTTAACAATACTCTTATATATCCTCACTTTCCTTTTGGGAGCAATATCAGCATACATCTCAAATCTTCACTCCTCTACTAACACAACAACTGTATTCATTTGTATTCAAGAATAAGTAATGATATTGGCAAATGATTTGTAATAATCAGCCTCTGCCAGAGGATTATTCCTTCTAACATTCTATTCTATTTTATATTCAAATTCCTACTGGGTTTCACAGTGCCTTTGTCAATAACTTCTTCACAAAAGTAGAAAGACCTTATTTCCCCATGTAATTTACATTCTGTATGCACATTCATCTTTAGACTTTCAACTCATCAGATGGTAAGCTTTTATCGAGTGGGGATTTATTTTTATGTGGCACATTCTGGGAGTCGTTAAGTAGTAGCAGCAAAAAACAGTAAGACATGTTAATGTGCTATGCCTACCTCTAGGTCTTGGATAGTTGTGCCTTAAAAAAAAAACAAACACCAACAAGTAAATAAATAAATAAGTTCATGCAGAGCACAGTGCCAAGGAGCTTGAAATGCTAAAGGATATTTAGAGTGCCAAGTGTCTCAAAAACAAAAAAGCCAGTCCACAGATGCTACAAGTCTTTCAACACTATGCCAAAAAAAAAAAAAAAAAAAAAAAAGTCAAGGTAAAGAATCTGGCCCATGTTCATTTTAGCTTAGTTAACAAATCTCTTTAACACACCTTAACTCCTCTTCTAGACTGAAAGGAAAAAGCCAACCTCTGCAGATCAAGCTGCTCAGTGGTATTATTACCTGTCTTGAGCTGAAATCTAATCAATACACACAGGTCACTCCAAAATAATGCCTCCTACTTATTGCCATGGAAAATACAACAGATACAAAGAGCATAATAACACTATTTGATAGAGCAAATTCTCAGCTACAAAACACTATTTTTCAGTATAGTCACCACCATTAGCCATGTATTTTCACCAGCGATGAACAAGAGCCTGCACATTGCCATTGTGAAAACCTGCACCAGTGGAGGTGATCCACTGCTGACGTCACCGCTGCTGAAACACACCACCCACAGCCTCACTGTGTTCACATCCACTGTTGGTTTCCAGAAACATTCAGTAAGAGTAGATGAGTATCAATGGGAGCAGTGTTTTTCACATGGAGGAACTGAATTATGCACCTTCACTTCATATGCACTTCCATGTCAGCTGCCATTTTGTCAGACTGCCCCTCTGCTCCCATCTGTCGCGTGACAACAAAATGTAAGTGAATATTGGCAGGATATCTCTACTGTCATACCCCCAACATCCGCCTTTAACATAATAAAATAGGAGGTATTACTGTCAGAGCTGCCCTCGTAAATACAACAAAATAAGAAAAGGAGATGCCAGGTGTAGTCTCAGTAACATAATCTGTTTTTATAGACATTATACATATTTTGAAGCAGAGGAAAGCAAAGTGAAACTGTCCTTTTAACAGCTAGCTTAGCACTTAACTCAAACAACAGTTCAATACAACAGGTAAAAAAGTACATTGGAGAAATATATTATATGTTGGCAGAAGCAGGAGACTTTGATGGGGAAGAACAGGGATAAAAACAGAGTATTAAGTAGCATCACTGAATTTTCATAGGTCTAGGTCAGGTATTCTCCAGCAGTCATGACAGACTCTTGGTGGTATCATAATTTTTGAATGCAGATAAAAGTGGATGTTGGAGGATCAAACTCCAAAAATAATTGTGTAACTTTCTCCTATTCTTTGCTACTGCTGACACACACACACACACACAAAAAGAACTGGGATAACCTTATCTTCCAACACCTAAAGTTTTTCATGAACTACCTTAAAATTCCAAGTAATTTCCATAGATGGAACGAACTATTTCTGTTCTTTAAATAAATCTACTTTCCTACCTGGATAAGCTTGTATTCTGTTGATGTTTAGAAGTCATATCCAGATATGTCCAAAAAGTAATTACAGTTTACATTTAGAACAGATAACATGGAATTTCATACTAAGTACTTTCTCAAGAAATAATGGGAAATAATTACCTCAACAAATCCAAGAATGTAGTTCATAAAGCATATTTCCTACTGTTCATCTATACCTGGAGTCAGAAGAAAAGTGAGCCACTAAAGTATTTCTAAAAGATAGTCGTAGATTGTTGAAGAAAACATAACACGGGAATGATGTAAGAGAGATCGTGTGTGTGAGCATATTGCAGAAACCACCCACTGAAGTTTGTCATCTTACCCTTGCATAGGCCTTACTGAAGCTGCTTCCTTTTTCCATTCAACAGCACTTAAAATCACCAAAGTCTTGATTATAAGTGCTGCAACAGCGTAAAAACAGAAAAAAAAAATCCAACATCAAAACCAAAACCAAATCCAAAACCAAAACCAAAGAGCATGTGCCCTGAAATGAAGTTCAGTCAAATGAATTTTTCCTTTTCTGAAGTTGGGAAAGTTGACATGGAGAAATGCAGATAAAAAAGAGCATAGTTGACCCGACACCACTAAAACAGTCTCCTTGCCAAGAAAGAACACAGCAAGAAAAACCTTTGGGACCCTGTCAAATCTTTCTCATACATTTGCTGTAGATATATAAAACTTTCCAGAGAGTTTATTCCTGAAATAAAATTTTTAAAGCAGGTATTTGTTCAGGACAAATATTTACTG
The DNA here is from genome assembly GCF_002078875.1 of Numida meleagris. Classification (NCBI taxonomy): domain Eukaryota; kingdom Metazoa; phylum Chordata; class Aves; order Galliformes; family Numididae; genus Numida; species Numida meleagris. The sequence continues at coordinate 85,554,065 of NC_034409.1, forward strand.
AGAATATGCGTTATGTCAGGTAGAATTTTGACAGAACATAGAGGAATATAATTACCCAGCTTAAGTTTATTTCAGCCATTTAGTATTGACATGTCTGTATAACAGGAATGGTGCAGAATTCAGCAGACACTGAGTTTGTTAAGGTCTTAGTACTAGTAAATTAAGAATCAAGATTAAAATCAAAATTGAATAATAAAACTTTATCAGCAGATAAAAAGACAATACAAATCAGATTATAATACTATAAATACTACTAAATATATAATTCAAATAACTTCATAGAAAAGAAACCCGGTTCCTTGCAACACCTGATGCAGCCCAAAAGTTATGAAGGGCACTGTAAGAAGGCTGGAGTTAGATCCTGAAGATTTATATTACAGGGAAAAATAAATCAGCATTAATTGTGCATTACAGTAACGTTCCTATCTACTAAGTATTTCTTCCTTAAAATACTTAAGTGGTATTAATACAGCTGTGATTTTTGAGAAAACAAACCACAAACCAAAAACTATAAAACAATGTCGTTTTCTCTGTATGCCATGAAGGCTCCTTGGTGAGTTTTGATCAGGACGTTGTCTAAGGGACTGCTTGGATTTCGGTCCTTCCCGTTGGTGTAGCTTAGTTTTCTGGATACCCTATATAAAATAAGTGTTTAGAACAAAGAAAGTTACACAAAAATACTGTAGTTGCTGACTATTTAAAGAAAAAATTGAAACAAACAAATCACTAAAGCAAGATATCTCAACACCTTGACTGTGAACAGCAGCAGGACTCCTTGCAGCCTTCCTATGTGTGTCCAGCTGACGAGAAAACTTTTTAAGATCTATTTTAAATGAATTTGGTTTACACTGACAAATAAGTATAGCAACATAGTTATAGGAAAGCGTTCACATATTTTCTTTTCTGAAATGTCTTTTTCATAATCAGTTTCTAGATAAAGGCAGCCAAATTCTAAATGGGAAGTGAATATTCCTTACCTTTCTACAACCATTCATTGCAATATTTTGCCACCTGTTTAGGCATAAAACTTCTGAGGGCTACAAAGCCATTAAATAGCTTAATTCCTGGGATGTTTATTACAACCATAGAAGGCTAAGAATATCACACCACAGGCCTAAGGAATCTTGCCACTTGACAGTCTTTTTAGCTACAAATCAGCAAACGAGCAGTTGTGCAACTAATGAATGAAAAAATAGATTCTAATGCAGATGGCTTGGCAAGAAAGCAGTCTGACCTTCTCATTTCCTATGATTTCTGAAACTTCTCTATTTGCATGCAATAACCAAAGAAAAATCTTTTCCTTCTTCTGAACAATTACTAATTGTTAAATAATGAACCGTCTTTCTGATTATGCTCTCCATGCAAACAGTTTAAAAGTACATTCAGGCTTCCCTTGAAATTTTAATTTGCATATTGTCAGAAAACGTTTATATCAGCTGTTTGATCACCTCAAGCATAGTGAAAGCATTTATTGGCTTTGAGTCCAGGAAAGCAGCAAATTTTGTGGTGCCAAATGAGACTTTCTGGCAAAGGATTTAAATTTTTTTTTATAAAATGAAACAAAATTATTAGAGAACTTCTAATGCTTTTTAATTCTGCTGCCTATTAAACTGGCTTGTAATTAAAAACCCATGAGATCAGAAACCTGAGAAACCTTCAAAAGTCATACTTTCTATGGAAAGTAGATGTCATAGGCCAGTATCCAGGGTGCTGGAAGTTTTCTTGTTCCAGAGATAACTGTTATTGCCAATAGCGACAACAGAAGAAGAGCTGAGGACCTCAGACACACAGCCATTACTTGTTTACAAAGAGCCAAAATACATATAACTGTGCCCAACTGCACAGAAGCTGACTTTTGAAAGTCCACTGAAGTGATAATATACTGAAGTCTCCAGAAGTTAACGATCTGAAAAGACTTGTCAGCTCAAGTACACAGCCAGAGTCAAAACAATTCTGTAGTTACATCATGGCTGAAATAAAAAGTACCCCTCTAATGAACATCAAATGAGAACTAGAGTAGCTGTTAAATTAGGCAATCTTGCATTCATCAACCATCTATGTAGGCTTCTGGCTAGTTTCGTCCACAGACACTTGCCTCCCAGTGTTCAAGTCCACAGGTTTGATTAGCTTGGCTTCTATCAAGCATCCATGCCCATTTTGGTTTTAGAAGCAGTAATTTAAGCAACAAGCTCCGTACCATTAACGTGAAAGTAGAACAGCAAGAATTTCTGAAGTTTCTTTTCTCCAAAGGAACTTACTTTTGAGGGCATTTCAGTGTATTTCCAGGGCTGCTGTAATTTGGCATTGTCCTAGGCCAACTAGAGTGGGCATCTGTAATCTCTGATTCTGGTGGTAAAAAATAATATTATGAAAAAAATAAGAACTATGCAGAGTAACCCAAACACTGCAGTACATGGTTAAAATACTACCCTGGTAGTTATATATATATATATATATATATACACACTTCAATCAGCAAATTTTCCTATGGAAATATTCTAATGAAAAAGTTGCGGCAAAATCCAGTTTCAAAAACATTTTATACCCCGTACTTGTAAGTCTCAAATACATTTAAGAATAAGCATTTTGAAAAAAACTAGCTTATCAAGACCATTAGGAATAAAAGCAGAAGAAACAAATGATTCTAGGAAAAAAGAAAAGAAAAAAAAAAGGAATAGATAAAGTGTGAATAAGAATTCAAGGAAAGTAAAATATGACAAGTGGGAATAATCAAATTCCTTGTAAAAATTATATATCAGTAATGAAAATGCAACAAGGCAAATAAAATGCAAACAAATGCATTTCTTTTACTATTTTCTCTTTGTTTAGTAGTTGACAGTTTTTCATGACATCTTCCACAGCATTTTCCCTTACACTTTGATTAGTTATTTGATGACCAAAAGATCAATGAAAACAAAGTATAGAAAAGAAATATTGGTGATTTTTACAAAGCTGGAAAAAAAGTTCAGGTTATGTTATAAACATGCTTTAACCAAAATCAGATTATTAGAAGAAAACTATAAAATTAGTATCTAGAATCTTAAACTAATGCAGCTTTTTAGTCTAGAGTTTGAATAAAATTCTGTTGTTCTGAATCACCAAAAGTTGCCTTCTTCAGCTCAGTAATTAAATTCACCTACACAAGTGACAACAGTCATGCAACAATGGAAGTGCAGATTTTTGTACAGCTGAAGAATCCAAACAAAAGCATTTGGTTATTCAAGTGGTTACTACTAAACTATCAATTTTCTGCTGAACATTTACACATAGAAAGTAAGAAACAATCACCAATGTATAAAAAAGAAGAGAAAACCAAAAAATAATAAACAATACTTTAGTAGGAAAACCCCACAGAAAAGCTTCTTAGACTGCTATTACAATGCAAATCAGGAAAGGAAACCTTTTCAACTTAGATTCCTTACTTATTGAAGAAAAACTTAAACATATTCAATTACTACTGAAGAAGAGGAGCTGTCGCTTAGATATACATGTTTATAGAGGAAATCCATAGATATACCCTTTAAAGAAGCAGTTGCTAAAGTAGTAATTCATATAGCCTCTGAAACTAACCTTTCAAGGAAGCATCAGGAATAACAAGATAAGTTTTATCTGAAGAAGCGTGAAACCCAGAGTCCTGAAAATAAAGCAGCAACCAACTACATCAGTGGAAAAAAACTCAAGTTATTTTTTCACAATTTGCCTTGGAAGAAATAACTAGGATCTTGGCAATAAGAGCTTGATTTAAAACAAGCTTGGCAATTCCAGGAGAACCCAATAAAGCTTAATTTCATTTTACTAATATATGTAGTAAACAAAATATAAGCATTTCAGAAGGACAATATGTTAATTAGCAAGGTCACTGTCTGAAATGATCTTAACCAATGGCACAGTGTATTAAAAACATGAGAAAATCCTTTAGTGAGGATTTTAATACAACTTTCAATGTTACTCATCACAGTGAGGTTCCCCACAGGAGGCTTGACACAACTTACTAAAATTTCTTCAGGAAACAAATCTCCTCAAGTTCACAAAACAACCATACCAACCAAATAGTGCTAGAAGTATGCTGTCACTAGTCTGAAGATCTTCCAGCACTAATCTATTTTTATTTTTTAAGTGTTTCTCCAAACATCAGCAAAACAACCATTTTCACAAGGTCTTTAAATACCTGATGATGACAGTTGTGACTGTTAAAAAATCTGGTGTTACTGCCATTGCGTGGGCTAACAAAATCCATGCCAACTGTCTGAAGATCACCATATTTCTTGTGAGAAATCTGCTGACGTTTGGTTGAAAAAAAATGTTCAGGTATATTTTTCAGTCGCTTTACTGGTGAAGAAAGAAGATCATTTTGAAAATTTCCTAGTCTCTTAACTCTGGGAATTCCAAAAAAAGATCGAACAGGTGAGTTAACAAGAGCATTTACAGTTTCAGACATCTGTATTCCTTCATATTTCCTTAAATTTGAAGCTCTCTGAAAACCAGGGAGTTTTGGAACCATCTCACTAGACAACTGCTGATAAATCTTCTCAAATGCAGTGTTATACTGTATGTTGGACCTCCTAGAATCACTGAAAGTATTCTTCATTATTCCTCCTTTCTCTTCAAGCTTCTGCGAGTTTGAAAGTGGTTTTGTCAACATCAAAGGCTTTTGGATTCCTTTGGAACACAGTTTGTAGTAGAGTTTCTCAAATGCATCTTCGTATTTCTGGGGTGTCTTTGAAGGACTCTGCTTCACAGACAGTGAGGAAAACGAGTGTCTGCGTTGGAAAGAATTCTGCCTCTCAGAAATTTTTATGTCAGGATTCATGAGCGATGTACCTGATGCAAGATAGTAGTTTTTGATAGGTGTAAAAGTGTTACTATCACTACCAACACTGCAAGTAGATGAGCAAAAACCTGATGTATCGTCAGAAGGAAAGTCATTTTTTTGAATTTTACTTTCTTTTACCATATGAAGTACCACCGATCCAGAAGGGGCAGAAGATGTTCTAAAAGGGGATTCCAAAGAATGTTTGTAAGTCAAGTTTCCACTTTTGTTATATTTTGAACTGTTCAATGAGACAGTAGTCTGTAATTGATCTTCTACTAGGAAAGTCTCTCCCATTTTAGCCAAAGCATTAGGAATAGCAGTCTGTTCAGAAACTTTTTGGTCCTCTCCAAATACCAAATGATGACCTAAACTTGAATCAGAGCAGTCCATTTCCATTTCACTTGTATCACTGTATGAAAATGGTACCAGACCAGAGGCGTTATTGATAGAACATAGATCATCACAAGGTCCGCTATTCTCATATACATTATTTCTGAAAGTTTGATTCTGGATGTCTTTACTACTGCTGCATATGCTGGGCAGTTCTTTCTTCAGCTTGAGTGGTCGGAATCTTCTTATTTTTTCTGCAGTGATACTGAGCTTTGGTCTTCTAGCATGCCATCTTTTGTGCCTACAGTACCCAAACATGTATTTAAATGTTTTTTTCCGAGCTTCCCTTGTAATAAGCTTTGTCAGCACTTCTACCATTTTAGGATACAAGTCTGCAAGTGTTATGTTGCTCCAGGAACAACCTTCATCTGCAGACTGATATTCTTCCAATGTACTATTATAGCAAGTTTCATTCATTTCTTGAAAACATTCATGCCTAGGTACAGTTATTGTATTTGGTGACATTGGAGGACCAGAAAATTGTAACTGGTGGGGGCTGGAAGAACGTTTATTTGCCAACTCTAGTTTCTTTCTGCAAACACTGCTTTGGTTGCCTATTCAAAACAGAAAAAAAACTATTAAGACATTTCAGTAACATGACTTAAAATATTGCATGTGGTACAGATATTCTTAACGTAATAGTATACATCATTAAGCTTTTTTACCAAGCCAAATGGATTATTAACAAACCATTGGTTAGGAGAAATGAAATGATTTTTCTTTACTACACTGAATTAACAGATTATAGAAGATAGAAATGAAATTTATTGGGAAAAGAAAAAAACACCAAACAATTTTCAAATAGCTTAATATACAGACAGAAAATACATTCATTGTAGAGGCAGACTGCTTCACTCTCTAATTTCTGACCAGGAGGCACAGTTTCATCCTTCAGATTTTGTTAATGTATTTTTCTATTACTTGAAATCTTTGTGTTCAAATAGTAGCAGTGCAGCTTCCCTTGAGGCAAAGCACGATAAGAATTGTGCTTTTCGTAGTCTTCAGGCTTGAAATATTTACACCAAAATTCTATCTAAAGTTTCCAGGATCAAGTCTGGAAATGTTACTAGTGAAATACAGCTTCAACTACCAGCAGACCCAAAGCTATTCCTTGAATCAAATATAAGCAGTAACAAAATAGTCATGCTTTCATTAAATTGAACTTACTTCTGCTGAAGTTTGTAATTACACTTTTTTTTTTTCCTGGGGCTGTTAAATAAAGCTGCTTTTATGTGCACAAACTATTTTGTGTTTTTCAAATACATTTTGCCATCAGGAAATCCTGTCTAACTTTCTATAAGAATTTAGCCTGCAGAACTGTTTTGTTGGTTAATTAGTGCCCTTGTGTTTTGAAAAAATTAAATACTTATTTCTAAAAAAATTCAATTTAAATAATATTTAATAACCAACATATTTGACCCACACCCAGAAGATACAGTTTTACCTATCGGTTCTCGCACTGGTGAAGCTAATTGGCTTGATGAAGGTGCTACCTGAAAAATGAACAAAATATAAAAGACACATGAATCCTAAATTCATCCTGGATTTTTTGCATGTTAAAGGTAAAACTAAAATTTTATTTCTGACTCCTCCTGCCCTCCCCTTAATATACTAGGTCCTATACGGTAAAATTATAAAAGGAGGAAAAAGTCTAGTTTAAGACTTCAGTAAGATTTTTTAAGAGCCCTGGAAAGTTATTATAACCTTTGCAGCTTCTACGTTATACAGTATATTTCAATCTTTTCCCCAGGTTCCAAAATTTATATGTGGACATATCTATATCCATATGGTAACATACACACATGCACATATATGTCCACATATAAATTCTGAAGTTATATATATAAATATATATATGTGTGTATATATTCTATGTATCTCTGGCATATCCGGTAAGAAATGGATGCCATAGCATGTAATGTACAGAAATTAAATTCAAAATCTCATTTTCTTCCTCTAAAAGCCTCAAACAGAGGCTTTTCAGAAGATCTACTGAAGTAAAAACCAATTCAGACATCAGGGTAAAAAGAACCAAGTATAAAACTCAAAAGAAGTATTTGGATATTGTCTACTGAGTTTCTTATAATCACTGCCATCAAAGATTTGAGATACTTTGATATTTACACTGGCAGGAAGCAGCAGAGAAGTTAGATTAAGATTCATTGTGCTGCACATAGAAAAACACAGTGATTCTGTAGCTAATTAGCAAATAACTTTTAACAGAGCAGGAGAAATATGTTACCGTAATCCATTTGGGAATTCTTCTTCCATTATCTTGTACTATCACATCCACTTGAACTTGTACTTTCTCTTGCATTTTCACATCATCTACATCCAGATTCTTAAGAGAAAAAAAATAAAATTAAAACACAAAGAAGTTATTGACACAGAAAAGTACAAATGCATTACTTAGATTTATTTCCAGCTGGTGTTATTCAGACGAGGATTTCCAATGAGCATGACTTTTTTTTTAATATATGTTTTACATAAAAAAAAAAAGTCTCAAGAAGGAACTGTATGTCAAAACAGAGATAAGTGGTTAGTTTACTGATCTAAGGAACATACTGCCTGAAAAAAAAACCGAAACCAAAACAACAGAACCCAACGAACAACAAAAAATAACCAATCAACCAACCAAGTCTCCAGAAGCCCCATAAAAACCAGCAAAACAGTTCCAGGGATAAGTTACAGAGCAATTTGGTGATATATGACAGGTGTTTTTTAATTAGTGAAAAATTGTCAACTTCTAGAACTTTTCCAAAACAAAATAGAATAGTAAATAATTTTTTGGCAATTGTATATGAGCAAGCAGAACACAGGATTAGAATGGCTTAACACACAAGATGCATTTTGTATTTTTCTTCATAACTAGTTTGGGGAGAGTCTTGATACTCATAGCATGGCTTTGGCAAAAAACAGCAGAAGATTCTACTCTGCTTTTGTTACACTAGTCGTTATTTCAGGTTTACTTTGTAAAATTATGCTCCCTCTTTATATTAGACTGTCTGAGGAGAACAATCATATTTCAAAGGTGCTTTCACTTTGTGATTCATCTGGTTATTCTTTTTGCATACCTACAATAGCTTTTATCAGAGTTGCCCGTTCTGTACAGCATACGGTTTTCTCTGGTATACTAATACCAAACATCATAATTATTTCAATAAATGATGTCATGGAGAGCAATATGAACTTCTAATTTGCTCTACTGACGATAAACATGCATTAAGACGCACACTGCAGAGAGTCTTCTGCTGATAGCGCATTAACTCTTCAGGCAAATACAAACTATACAAGTCATTCAAGTCATTCAATTATTTCTGTTAAACACAAAATTATTTTATGACATCAGACAGCAGAAATTTTTACCTGGAAGTGAATGTCTTCAAATCTTCTTCTCACTGACACTACATCAGCATCACTTTCTTCATCTGCAGTTTGATCTTAAACAGTAAAAAAAACTCAAAATCAAATTTCATAGAAATGTTTTAAACAAATACTGGGTAACGCTGACTAAAGAGGTTTCATTGCAGAAAATGGTTTCCTACAATAAAGCTTTACATGTGTATTATATTCCCATTTCAAGTCCAATTGAAAAACATTTATAGGCTTATAAATAACTTGTGAGGAAACTGATAAGAGTGAAGATAACTTGTCTGCAGCCAGTTCTTCAAGACATACGTTAGCCATTTCAAAAGGTAAAATATTTTTAAAGCACTGATCTGCGAGTGTATTGATACATCGTTCCCACTTCCTTCCTGCTATATTTCTAATTAGCAAAGACACTAAAGAAACAAATATTGTCACTTCCTTGTGGCATGCTTTTCTCAGTTCTTATTATCAAGACAGCCTTAGAATTGCCAAGTGACACCTGAGAGTATTAAAAAACAAGTGCAAATTTTCCAACTCAATTTTTGGATACAAGTATTTCTGCAAATGATTTCACTAGAGGCAGCCAGATATTTCAAATCACCACTAGCTAAAGCCTCAGCCTTTCATGGCAAATAAAACATTTGACTGCATAGTAAGCCCTGATTTATCAGCTTTGGCTGTTATATGTTTGTCCCATGATCGCATTTAATCCTGGAAAGATGAGGAGAAAACCCTGGAAAGGGAAAATGAGCGAAAAAATTCTTGGTTATGAAACTGACCAAACCATTGTCCTTCCACAGAAGCATATAATGGCTTGGGTTGGAAGGGACCCCAAGGATCACCAAGTTCCAACCCCCCTGCCACAGGCAGGGCCACCAACCTCCATATCTAATACTAGACCAGGCTGCCCAGGGCCCCATCCAACCTGGCCTTGTACACCTCCAGTGACGGAGCACCCACAGCCTCTCTAGGCAGCTTGTTCCAGCACCTCACCACTCCCTCAGTAAAGAACTTCCCCCTGACATCCAAGAACTTCCTCAACATCCAAACTTCCCCCTGACATTTTTCATACTATTCTTAAATCACTAAATCAGAATGAAAACTTTTCCCAGATAATATCATATTCCTTTTTTCTTCCCTGTCATTGCAGTCATCACCTAAAGCTCTGTGGGCTGCTGCCACAACAGAGTTAGGATAAAGATAAATATGACAGAAACATTTTTTTTTAGGGGAGACCACAAAATTTTGCATCCTCTTGTGAAAATGCTGGTCAGTCAGAGGGGTGGCTTCAGCAATCTAACTTGAGTACAATTAATTTATTAGAATTGAAACACACACCAGCCAGATTGTCAAAGTTTCTTCAAACTGGATTGCAAATCCCTGGAACGTTTATTATTAGCATAGGAGTGTGGCATGGCATAGAATGGAAGAAAGTCAAGTATCTTCTTCATAGAACCTTAAGGTATTTTTAAGAGCCAAGATGGAAATCAAATTAACACTTTTGTTCCCCAAATGAAGAGGTAAAGAAAAATGAAAATTCATTTGCCATAAGAAACCAAAGCAGGTAGGTCCTAATCATGTTCTCTATTAAGTGTAGAACAATACTTATAAGTGCAGGTGAGAGTTGTTTTTCTGTACCATCCTTCACATATGTTTAGAACAAAAATAGTGTTTAACATCTGGAAGAAGCAACTGCCTTCACTGAGAAGGGTGAAGCATCCTGTATGAATACTAGAGATGGAAAAAAACAGAAAACCAACAAAAAAAAGTTTAGCTAAAGCAACTAAAGATGCACTTTTTCCTTAACAGTTATCCTGTCCCATTGCTAATCATCTGTATATAAAAAAAACAAACAAACAACAACAAAAATCAGTTTTTAAGTGAGGAATTCATATTCCCCATTTCTAAGAAAGTGATTTCTAGGTTGTACTGTATTTGGATAGAGCTGGGGACTCACTGAGGTTGCTATAAACCTCTCCAGTCTCTCTCTAGTACACCCATAGGAGAAAGAGGAAGAGTGGATAACCACATTCTTGTATGCTGCTGTGAAGATGAGTCTTAACTGCATCACTCATTCATCCCATGAGTGCAAAAGACAAAGGAAATTTAGAGAAGCTAGGCGACAAAATCCGCTGAAGCTTGTTTCCTATGTTTTATTGCATAGGTTGAGAAAAAAAGAAGTCATATTTTCTAAATTTGCAGAAAAAGGCTGTTTTACTATTCAAATAGATAACTTAAATTACCCTCAAGTGATAGGAGGACATCCAAATTTCACACTGCTATTTTTATATGAAGAACCTAATGTACACCAAGGTATTTAAAAAAACAGTAATGATATTGATGCAACTGCTCTTTCAATCATCAAATGCTGTGCGCTACATAGTCATAGTTTAACTCATACAAAACAAAGTTTCATACCAACAAGAATCAAAAGATATTGTGTAATGCAAGGTTAAAGTAGTAGGGCTCCTCCAATAGTAATGCCTCCTATTTTATTATGTTGGCCCATGAAGTCATATGCAGATGTTGGTGGTATGGCAGTAGATTGAACCTTTCCACTCATATTTCCTGACGTGTTGTTGCCATGTGACAGATGGCACCAGAGGGGCAGCCTGACAAAAGGGCGTCTGACATGGAAGTGTTTTAGAAGAAAAGGTGTGGAACTGAATTGCATCATGTGGAACAAATGTCAGCTACTTGTGACAATTCACTGACGCTTGCTGAACATTTCTGGAGACGAAACAATGGATTTGAGCACACTGAGGTGGTGTGTGGTGCATTTCTGTGGGGGTGACAGTGGCAGCGGGTCACCTCTGCTTGTGCATATGTTTACGAGAGTGGCATGCAGGCTCTTGTTCATTGCTGGCAAAAATGCGCAGCTAATGGTGGTGACTACATGGAAAAAACAGTGTTTTGAGGCTCAGAGTTTGCTCTATCAAACAGCGTTATTGTGCTCTTTGCACTTGCTCTTTGTAGTTTGCATGGAAATAAACAGGAGGCATCACTTTCAGAGCAACCTACGTATTTTTAAAAAGCAGTCAAAGACAAGTAATTATTTGGGAACACAAGATTGAAACCACCAATGCTTTGTAAACAGGCCACAAGACAGATACTGAAAGTGTTACAAACAAACAAAAAAGATGGTTGACATCCTGAAGACATATTGTTGCACCTGAATTTACTATCCTTGTTAATGGACCACTAGAAATTCATAAATAAAATTAATATAATTATATATATATATGTATCAAGAAATAAATTTTATTTATTAATTAATACAAATATAATATAAATATATAATATATATTATATATTTTGTGTGTATATATATATATTATAGCTATTAATAATACTTTCACCACCATTTTCATTCATGCCAAACTGTTGAGCTCACTGTTCCTTTCAAATTATTAAGAAAAAGCCAATGAACATATTCCACAATGAACTGTCAACACATCAGGGAGTTAAAGAAGAATGTGAACAATGATTTCATTGCACTAGCAGTACCGTACCTCCCAAGCTGCCAGAGATCAAGCAGCATTTGGACAACGCTCATAGACACTGGGTTTGAATTTTGGGTGGTCCTGTGTGGAGCTGGGAGTTGGATTTGGTGATCCTTAAGGGTCCCTTCCAGCTGGGGATATTCTGCAATTCTACGAATATTCTACTGCATGTTTATAATGTTTTGGGTTTTTTTTTTTTTTTTGGAAGGGAACCTTCCAGAACTGCCATGCCTGCCTTCATTTACAGATAGGTCCACCAGCAATCTTATATTTTTTTCCCCCCATTTATTTCGTAAGTAGAAAAAATATAAAGAGGATAAGATATTCCATGTTTCAGTAAAACTCATTGAGCAGATTTCCTCTTTTCACATTTCAGTTGATGTATTATTCTGTATTAACTATTAGAACACTAGCACTTGAACTGATCAATTTAAAGAAAACCCAAAACATGAGACCCACACATAGAGAAGCAGTTATCTTCACACAAATCTTACTTCTGCATAAGCTTATTTCGTAATGAGTCTCTAAGCCAGATATTGTTGTTGTACTGAAAACTGCTTTGACACAACTGTTTGTCCACAATGAAGGTATCCACAAGCTACAGTGAAGTTTGTACACAGTGTATATAAAAATTATTGCCCATTGTTCTTACTGCACAAGTAACAGAAATGTGATCTTTCCCAAAAGAGAGGGTCTTTATCTTCAAATGTAAGACAATGCTGATATTAAGACTATAGTGGGACTTCTCATGACTGGATGGATGAGACAGACTCACTCAGACTTAAAGACTGAAAATGACAAATGCACTTGGCAGATACACTTACCCTACTCAAGATGGAGATTAAAGAAGCTTATGCTTGGTGCAGTTTACTGCTCTTGCTTTTTCTGTATTTGTTTCCAGATAAATTGATGTCAAATATCACAAGGGATTTACATTTTTTTTACCTCAACTTTGTACAGACACATTTTTAGTAGGATTGTACTATGAGAGACAGAAAGACACTGGGTTTTGTTTTGTCTTCAAATAACCAACATAGAGGTTTCTTAGCTGAATGCCACAAAATAAGCATCTGATTGACAAAAAAATTCTAAGAACACAAAGCCCATCATACTCTCCCAGTACCATATACACCATAACATCCCCCCATCATTTATCCCTGTAAAAAAAACTTCTTTTATTTATTGGAACATAAAACTCCTTTTAAGAACAAATGTAAAGGAAGAAGTATAACACCCAAAGACTAAGTAGCAACAGAACACGTGCAATCTTGATTTAAATTCCCTTGCGGTACTTGATCGATAAAGAAATACCTACACTTTCAGCAGGTAGCCCAATTCATTCAGCTCGCAGAATAACGTGCTAAATTTTGGATCACTCATCACACAGCCTCGTGAGAGTCTTTCAAAATATTTCTGAATATGTCTACCTGTATACTTCTTTTCAAAAAGCTAGCAAATTCAAATTCCTCCACATGTACACCTGAGTAACTCAGGGTTGGATTTGCAGATTCAAGAAACATCTGACAAAGGCTAAAAAAAATACAAAAGCCTGTCTATATAGCTGATAAAAGGACATTATTTTAATCAAGTTGTGATGGTGGCAATGTCAATCATAATTTATTTACTCATTTTAAATGTTTTATCTAGGTTTCAGAATCTTTATGAACGTAAGCATTGGTGTGGGCTTTTGGTCAACAGGCAACTTATCCATAAGAGCCTTGACTTTGTAGAACTTAATTTACAGTGTTTGTATTCTAAGCACTTTACCTGCAGTCCTTTGACTTCCTACGTGATGCTGCAATTAGAAACAGGAAAAAAAAAACGTCAGAAGAATCTTAGAATAGTAAAGTTACTTTAACTAAAGCCTTTATTTTCTTTGGTATATCTTACAAGTAGGCACTTCTTAAATAACCAATCAGTTTCCTTCAGCTTCTGCAAGGCCTTACCAGCATAGCCATGAATAAACAGTAAAAGATGTCTGATCTTTCATACTGTTACTGTTAAAATCGCTGCATTAACATATGCTGCAGTTACCTTGGCACACATGAGGGGCTAAAATAGAATTCTTCTTACAGCTCTTCATGGATTAAGTCCGAAAAGTTGCGCAGCCACTTTTTGTTGCTATGCTTAGTAGGTGATCCATTGAGCTTTTGACAAAGCTCTTTTGAGCTCTTATGAAGGAGTTTAAGAAACAGAGTAAGAAGCAACTGTTTGTATACCATCACCACTTAGAATTAAAAATATACAGAAAACATGCCCACAACACTATAAATAGAACAGTTTTCCAGCTTTACTAACAGTATATAATCACCTATTTCCATCAATCTCATGTGCTGTTCTTAACCAATCTGTCCTAAAGCCCTATTTTAAAGTAGTTATTGATGTCACTGATTGATGCCTCTTGCATGTATTAAATGGCTCAACAAAATTAGAATCTATTCCTATAGAAATATAGGAAAGAGATACAGAAATATTGACTACATAGTAGGACTATATTATTATGTACCTTAAATAGTTTTCTGAGCTTCTTGACTGATAGATCTCCCCATTGTTTTGGACCTAGAAATAACGAGAAACGTTAATACAAACACAGCATTTCTTATAAAACTATTTATCTATATTGAGTGGTAGTAACAAGATGATCATATCTGAGCAACCTTCAGCACAACTGTTGAAACAATGTTTAAAGCCATACTAAAGGCTTTATGTACTGAGATCCATATTCACAAACTCTCTGCGCGGAAGCTGCTGAATTAAAACTGTAACCAAGCCTTTCCAAATCGAAGACTGTGTATTACAATGCTGTATGTATACCCAGTCTTCACCTTTCCCCCAGCCTTTGGTGAGCACTTAGTGCATCCACTACACTGAGCTTGAACCTGTGGTAGCACTTCATGCCTACATTGTTCTCCACAAGAACTGACATGTCAATTACAGATCATAATCCGCAATTCTGTACTAATAAAGTCCTGCAGAATATTTCATCTCTCAGTAACCAAGCTACTAAGTTACAAGTCCCAACAGCACTCAAGAGAAATCTATTTTCAAACAGTTTCTTTCCCCTCAAAAAGCTCTCCGTAAGTATTAGCCACCCTATAACAGATTGAGAGCCATAATGAAAGACTGTAACATATGGCATGGCATAACATGCTATAAATTTATGCTAAGTACTTGAACATTCAGTGAAAAACTAAAGACACTACCAATCTATTCTACCCTGACATTTGACACGCTAGAAATGTATAACTTACAGCAGTCTTCAGAATACTAAGCAGAGCTGAAACTACTGAGTCCAATCATGCCTATCAGCTTCCTGCTACTGACTCTGCTCCTTTGTTTCAGTCTTCAGCATTTTGATTCTAGCATTACAAGTCATTCAAATATTAACTGCTGTTTTCCTGTTGTCTAAAACAGAGCACATAAGGGACTGAAAAGGTGCATGTAAGCCACCTCTCTTGGTACTTCTATGTTCATAGCATAGCAAAGTTCACAGATGAAATGCCATTCCTGAGTGGACAAAGGCCAGAATTTGTTGAAATCTCCCAGTATGTAACTGCCAACAGTTGCATACTTCATTATGTCTAAATGCACAGCATGTAAATAAAATATTGAAGTTGAAAGAAGTTCTTACCATCAGGTGTGTCGTAAGTGAGGGTTTCCATGGAAATAAGGAAGTCATCTTCAAAAGGATAATTATACTAAATAAAAACACCATTAAATATTAGAATAAAATAAATATTATAATAAGAATAATAGAATAAAATAAATATTAGAATAAAACACAGAATCATAGAATGACTTGGGTTGGAAGGGATGATCTAGGATCATCTAGTTCCAATCCCACTGCTGCAGGCAGGGTTGCTGACCACCAGATTAACCTCCACATCAGGCTGCCCAGGGCCTCATCCAGCCTGGCCTTGAACACCCCCAGGGATGGGCATCCTCAACCTCTCTGGGCAATGTGTTCCAGCACCTCACCACCCTCAGAGTGAAACATTTCCCTCTGACATCTAACCTAAATCTCCCTTCTTTTAGTTTAAAACCATTTCCCTTTGTCCTATAACCATCCACCCATGAAAATAAGTTGATTTCTGTTCTGCTTATAATCTCCCTCTAAATATTGGAAGGCCTCAACGATGTTTCCCTGTAGCATTCTCTTCTCCAAGCTAGACAAGTCCAGTTCTCTCAGCATTTCTTCATAGGAGAGGTGCTTCAGCCCTCCAATAATCTTAGTAGCCCTCCTCTGCACCGTCTCCAACGCCCCCAAATCTTTATTGTGCTGAGGGCCCTGGGCCTGTATGCAGTTCTCCAGATGAGATCTCACAAGGGCAAAGTAGAGAGGGACAATCCCCTCCCTCTCTTTGCTGGCCACTGCTCTTCTGATGCAGCCCAGGATACTGTTGGCCTTCTGGACTGCAAGAGCACACTGCTGGCTCATGTCCAGCTTTTCACCCATTGGGACCCCCAGGTCTTGCTCTTCAGGGCTGCCCTCAATGATTTCTTCTCCCAGCGTGATTAAATATAGATGAATGATTAAAAACAATTTTAATTGGAATTTTAAACACAGTTTACACAATTTTGCTTTGACTGAAATTGTCAGTGTGTTGTTTTATTGGTGGAAGTTAGAACCCAGCATCTGGAAACATGATTCCAAGAAAAATGTGTGTATTTTAAGCACGTACACAAGACGTTCAATTTCAAAACATAAGCCAAAAACGGAGGAAGTGGGGATTCAAGGAGTTCTTAAAGTGGTAAATGCTACAGAGATTCTCCTGAACTTCGTCTGGAATTAGCCACCGGGCACAGACCTGCAGCTCACGATGCATGACAACACCCAGCCTGAGGCTGAATGGGGACAGTGAGGCAGAAGCAGCCTCGGCTTTAAGGCCAGCACCCAGCACTACCCCTAGAACGTCACCCAGAGCAGCAAAGCTGACCGCTCGGAATAAACACTCATATCCGCACCCAAGCGTGCAGCTCCCGCATCTTTATCACAAAATGGCTGTGACGTGAGGCCTCCTGAGGGAAGCTGTCAGAGCTCGTGACAGCGCAGCGACGTCCGCGAGGAACGCGCAGCCGCCCCCGCCAACAGCGCGGCCCGCGGGCCTCCCTCACTCCCGCCACGACGCGGCCCGGCGGGCCGGCCGCCAGCCGGGACGCACGCACCGCCCAGCGCGGTCCTCACCCGTTCCACGATGCCGAGGATGGACGCCTGGAAGCGGGCGTTGCTCCGCTGCAACCGTTCGTCCAGATCCAATGCCATGACGCGGGGCCGCGGAGCAGCACAGCCACGCATACCCCGCGGCCACCGCCGACGGCCTCCGCTCCTCCCACGCCGATTCAAACTGCGCGCGTCCCGCCTTCCATTGGGTGCCGCTCACGTCAGTCCAGGCGCCGCCGCCATTCGCAGTGCGTTGTGCACGCCTCTTGTCTCTCTGATTGGTTACTCAGGCTGTCAGTCTACTTCAAAACTGTCCCATTGGATACAGGGCTTGCTGCGGGCCTGCGGCCGGGTGCGGTGAGAAGGCTGTATTCTGCATAGCAGCAGTCCCGTGCTGCGAGCTCCCATTGGTCGCGTTGCTGTTTCCGTGTTGTTCCTTACGCCGCTTGTTTGTAGACGGATAGAATGCACTGTCTGCTTGTGTCCGTGGTCAGATCTTGTGCCCCTAACTCTAGAAATGCAATTATGGTATCCAGCCCTGGGACAGGAGCAGGAGCGACCTCCATAAGCTTGCTGATATATATTCCTATCAGTACCTTTGCTCACACTAGCAAGTGTAGCAGGTGACTTCTAAGCTGGGCCAAACTGTCACTTCACAGGGTGCATTGGTGTGAGGTGGTGAAGAGACAATTTTTAGTCATAGAAATCCTGAGTTGTAAGGAACTCGCAATGATCGCAAAATCGTAGAGACATACAATCGCTTGGATGATTGGAACCAGCCAGTTCTAACCTTTGTGCCGTGAGCAAGGCTGCACCCCACCAGCTCAGGCTGCCCAGAGCCCCATCTAACCTGGCCCTGAACACCTCCAGGGATGGAACATCTGCAGCTTCTCTGGGCACCCTGTGCCAGGGCTTTGCTGCCCTCTGAGTAAAGAATATCCTTCTAACATCCAAACAGAATCGCCCCTCTTTTAGCTAAAAACAATTCCTGTTTGTACTATCACAATCAGTGTAAAAAAATCAGTTTCCGTCCTGTTTATAAGCTGCCTTGAAGTGCTGGAAGGCTGCAAAGAGGTCTCCCCTGAATCTGTTCTGTTTTCCAGGCTGAAAGCCCAACTCCCTCAGCCTGTTTTCACAGAAGAGGTGCTCCAGCCCTCTGATTGTCCTTGTGACTCTCCTCTGGACGCACTTAAACATCTCTGTATCTTTCTTTTGCTGTGGGTCCCAGATCTGGACACAGTACTTCAGCTGGGGCATCACAAGGGCTGAACAGAGGGGGGACAATCACCTCCCTCACCCTGCTGGCCACCCCCTTTTGATGCAGTTGGATCTCTGGGCTGCAAGCACACAGTGCTGGCCAATATCCAGCTTTTTATCAACCAGAACCCCCAAGTCTTTCTCCACAGGGCTGCTCTCAGTGAGTTCCTCTCCATTTCTGTATACATATCCAGGACTGCCCTGAGGAAGGTGTAGCACCCTGCATGCTTGGACATATTAGGTTCAAATGGACCCACTTTTCAAGCTTGTCCAATTCCCTTCGGATGCCATTCCCTTCCGCTATTGTACCAGTGACACCACTTAGCTTGGTGAATGCCCTGTGAACTCCATCAGCTCAGGGCCTTGCCTACTGCTCTGGGCAGCCTGTTCCAGAGCCCAACCACCCTCTGGTGCAGAACCTGTCTCTAACCCCCAGCTGCCCCTCCCCTGACGCAGCTCCATGCCGTTCCCTTGGGCCCTGTCGCTGTCACCAGAGAGCAGAGTTCAGCACTGCCCCTCTGCTCCCCTTGTCAGGGGCTGTAGGTCGCCATGAGGCCTCCCCTCATCTCCTCTGCTTTGAGCTCAACTAACCAGGGGACTTCGTGTGCTCTTCATATTTAAACATGTTAAGTGCCATTTCTTGTAAAAGAAGCTTTTTTTGTTTAGCCAGCTTTTTTCAGGGGTCCCCAGGGCAGCAGTGCCTGGTTGTGAGGGGACTGGACAGGTGGGAGCTACTGAGAAAGCCATGCAGTATATACACCTTTCTACTTGATTCAGCAGCAACAGCCAGAGAACTGAACACTGGAGAACTGTGTGTGAAATGGCCACTGCAAATCCTGCTGTTGCTAGCCTTTCTCCAGCCAGTCCATAGAGTTGTGTCTTTAGGTCACAGAGGAGGGGCTTGTCATTGGCATCACTGAAAGCATCACCTTCCCACCAGTATGGAGATTTTGGATGCCATCCCATTCCTGTCCAGTACTCTTCAAGGAGCCATTTATTTTCTATAAATAAAGATTAAAAATAAAAATGTGCTCTCAGCACATCAAGTGCCCTGGAACTGTCCTTTAAAAAAATATTTGCCATTTTGCCAATGCAAAGACATAGATGGATTTTTCATAATGGCTTATAATATACAGTTGATTTATATCTATCTACTTACTATTTGTGAGTTCCATTGCAATAGATCTATTGTTGAAATACCAGAAGTAAAGAAACATCAATTTTCTGCATTATTACTGTGTCGTGGTGGAGAAGTTTCCACAGCTCAAAAGTTCTGCAGTAAGGCTTTACCCTTTTTCTTGTATCAGCAAGACACAATTTTTTCTGTCACCACTGCATGAACATCTGTGCTCAATGGTTAAATCACCTATGTGGTGAGTAATCCAGCCGCAAGAGTGGTGAAATACTGATTGCGGACAGCATGAAGAGAAAGGACAAGCATGGTGATTTGAAGCTAACAAGCTACATTGCACCCCAACACTTGTCACTCTCACCCAGAATCATTCTGGAGATCCCCTAACTATATTCTTTATTTGCTAGATATCCACCTAGGGATAGATTTGTTGCTGTTCATTTTGACTGAAGCTACGCTTTGACTATATAAAAGCTTATATAAACTTTGTA
Source organism: Numida meleagris (assembly GCF_002078875.1). Lineage (NCBI taxonomy): Eukaryota > Metazoa > Chordata > Aves > Galliformes > Numididae > Numida > Numida meleagris. Next base: position 85,574,181 of record NC_034409.1, read on the forward strand.
AGATTTTTTTTTTAAGTACCTACTTGGAATAAACCCAAATCTATGCATCTCTAATTAAGTTGCCAAGACCACCGGACACTCAATAATTTGTCCCAAGTCCTTCTAATCTTTCCTTCCCCTTGGGTAAAAGAGGAGTAATATTATTACTTTTACTGCCTTGGATACTCTAAAAGTAAATTCTATAATATTTCCAGCATAGTCAGATATTTGGATAAGACAGAATATTACTAGGAAGTTTATAAGTAGATAAATAAGTCTCTGTCTCCGTATATATGTGTACTCAGGGCAAGCTTTATATGACATGTAGTAAATAAGACCTCAAGTCTCCCTCTTAATGAGAAGGATAAAAGGATACATTAGATGAATAACTATTCATAGAATGGAATCATAGAATCGTGGAGGTTGGAAAAGGCCTCCAAGATCATCCAGTCCAACCATCCACCTACCACCAATATTTCCCCACTAACTCATGTCCCTTAGTACCACATCTAAACATTTCTTGAACACCTCCAGGGATGGTGATGCAACCACCTCCATGGGGAGCCCATGCCAGTGCCATACCACTCTTTCAGAGAAAAAATTATTCCTAATATCCAACTTGAACCTCCCCTGGTGTAACTTGAGGCCATTCCCTCTCATCCTATCACTAGTTAGGCAGGAGAAGAGGCTGACACCTCACTTCAGGTAGTTATAGAGAGCTGTAAGGTCTTCCCCGAGCCTTCTATTCTCCAAACTAAATAATCCCAGTTCCCTCAGCCACTCCTCATAAGACTTGTGCTCCAGACCCTTCACAGCTTTGTTACCCTTCTCTGGACACACTCCAACACTTCAATGTCTTTCTTGTAGGAGGGTCCCAAAACTGAACACAATACTCAAGGTGTGGCCTTACCAGAGCTGAGTACTGGGGGTCGATCACCTCCCTGCTCCTGCTGGCAACACTATTTCTGATACAAGTCAGGATGCCATCGGCCTCCTTGGCCACTTGGGCACTCTGGTGGCTCATGTTCAGCCTACAACCCCAGGTCCCTTTCCTCTGCACAGTCTTCCAGTCACACTGCCCCCAAGTCTGGTCACATTGTTGTGATCAAAGTGTAGGACCTGGCACTTGTTGTCATTGAACTTGATCCCCCTGGGCCTCAGTCTAGCAATCCAGCCTGTCCAGATCCCATTGTAGGGCCTTCCTACTCTCAGACAGATGACAGTTTTTCCTAGTTTGATTCAGTTCAGTATTATCTATGTGGAAAAATAAAGCATATCTTAAAGTCGTTGGTTCTTCACTTTAGGGTCTAGAGTTGTCATGGCATTCATTGTGGGTTTTTGTGAAGCCATTGCGATGCTTTGCTAATTAACTGTTGAAATACAGTACACACACAAGATGAGATTGATTACTTTCTTCTGACATTTTCTTAGGAGCCACTCATTTTAAAGTTCTCATGTCTCATAATTTATTAAATGTAGTTTTATACTAAAAATAATAAAAATAGCCCCAATTTATTGAGGTAATCGCTAACATATGAAAATAAGGGTATGTTCTTTTTATTTCAGCTGCTGATAGAAGATTAGTCATTCAGTCAATCTATCCAGAAGTTAATTTTGGCTCCTTGAATTCATGTGACACCACAAGAATGACAGGAACACTCAATGGCAAAGAACTTCTTTTACCATTCAGGTCAGAAAATGTGAGCGGGCATTCAGGAGTTGGATGCAAAAAGTTGTAACTGGTTTATTTGATAAGGTGTAGCCAAAAATGAAAGGCTGTCCAGCTGGCCTTAGATGTTGCTGAAGGGAGAGGTGGCCAATGCTTTACCTTTATACTGACTCACGGATGGTGGCAAATGCCTTATGGGGGTGGTTACAGCAGTGGGAACAAAATAACTGGCAACGAAGGGGTAAACCTATTTGGGCTGCTGAACTGTGGAAAGACATTGCTGCCCGAATTAAGAATATGGTTGTAAAGTTGCATCATGTAGATGCTCATGTGCCCAAGAGTTGGGCTACTGAAGAACAACAAAACAACCATCAGGTAGATCGAACCTCCAGAATTAAGGTGGCTCAAATAGACTTGGACTGGCAACACAAAGGTGAATTATTTCTAGCTCGGTGGGCCCAGGAAACCTCGGGCCATCAAGGAAGAGATGCAACATATAAGTGGGCTAGAGACTGAGGAGTGGACTTAACTATGGATGCTATTATACAGGTTATTCATGACTGTGAAACACGCGCCACAATTAAACAAGCGAAGAGGATGAAAGCTCTCTGGGGGAAGTGGCGATGGCAAAAGTATAAATATGGGGAGGCGTGGCAGGTTGATTATATCACTTTGCCACAAAGCCACGATGGTAAGCGTTACGTGCTCACCATGGTGGAGGCAACCACTGGGTGGCTCGAAACATTTCCAGTACCCCATGCTACCGCCCAAAACACCGTATTAGGTCTTGAGAGACAAGTCCTGTGGTGACATGGCACTCCAGAAAGAACTGAGTCAGATAATGGGACTCATTTCAAAAATTTTCTTGTAAATGCTTGGGCCAAAGATCACGGCATTGAGTGGATTTATCATATCCCCTATCATGCACCAGCTTCTGGTAAAATTGAACAGTACAATGGATTGGTAAAAACCATGTTGAAAACAATGGGTGGCGGAACATTTAAGCATTGGAGAAGCATTTGGCAGAAGCCACCTGGTTGGTCAACACTCGAGGATCCATCAATCGTGATGGTCCTGCCCAGTCCAGCTCTGTACATAATGTAGAGGGAGATAAGGTCCCTGTAGTACATGTAAAGAGCATGCTGGGAAAAGTGGTTTGGGTCTTTCCAGCTTCTGGGAAGGGCAAACCTCTCTGTGGCACTGTTTTAGCTCAGGGACCTGGGTCCACTTGGTGGGTGTTGCAGAAGAATGGGGATGTTCAGTGTGTACCACAAGGGAATTTGATGTTGGGGGAGTGCAGTCAGTAAGTCCATGTATATATAGGTATATATATATGTATATCTGTGTGTGTAATGCATGTTAATTATTGTTTGTATATATACACTGAACATGATGTAGTGATGTGGAATAAGGGTGGAATGTCATGGTTTTATGATTTTTGTCTATCAGTATTCCACATCATAACATCGTGTAGTGCACTGGGAGTTAAAGAGTTAATGCTCCAGTTCTGTGGATTGTGGATAGTTCTGGATACCTGGTTCTCAGAAGAGAAGAACTACAATTCCCAGAGGACTTTGCTGTTCTGTTACCGTTTTCCGTACAGAGGGAAAGATAAAAACTGTTCCCATATCACGAGACTACCCCTTTTTTCGATCCTGCTCATCCTGGCAGCATCTCACTCCCTAGCCGTCTCACCATCGGCATTAGAGTAAGGCCTGCCTTAATTTTGTACACTCTCTCCCATTTTATTGGATTTATTAGCTTAAATTGTAATTATATTGTATTATAGTGTGTTATTTTGCATTCTGATATCTTATTTAGTAAATTAGTTTGTTTCTCCTCAGATCATTGCCGCTGTTTTGTTCTTAGGCCCATCTCCCTACCCTTTCCTTCCTTTTCCCTTTCCTGGGGCATGGGTCCATGGGTCCCCCACCCCTTTCATAACGGAACTGGGCCAAACCTGCCCGTAAACCGTTGACAGTGCCATGAGGAGGCATGGATCTTGGACAGTACTGGCAGGGACACGAAAATGTCCTGTCCTGCACTCACAGTATGCATGCAGACTTCTGAGGCTTTGCTGTTACAGGTTCTCACTCTTACTCTGCTACAGGTAAAGGACATGCTGATATCAGCAGGAAATTTCCTGCAGTATGAAGACAGCCAGCATCCATTTAATCTTATGATTAAATAAACGTTTCTGTCCTTTTTGTTTTTCTTGCTATAAAAGAGAATATTACTGTTTAATATGTTGCAGAAACCCAGGCATTTCATGAAAATAAAATATCTTTGATCCCTGTGCAGTGCTAGAAGCTCATCCTGTTTTCTGCCCAAACTCAACCTCTTCTGCAATTCTGTTGAGTAGGTCTGCACAGAAGTGGTTGACAGATGATTTAACCTCAACTCCCCTTTAATTAGTTTGGATTATAGAAGAATAATTTATAGGACTGAGTCAAATGTACCACTGCTTACCCTGTGGTGCGCTGCCATATGTAATTGTTTTATTCATGGTGTTTACATCACTGATATATATTTCAAAAGAGCTGTGTTCTCACTAGCTCATAAGTTAGCTCAGCTTCAAGCTGTATTTTATCCTTTTAATCTTTCTCTCTCTCTTTTTTTTTAATAAATCAAAACATCTGTGCTAAGTGATCATTTTTACTATTCTGCTCTGAACTCTCTCCAGTCAGTCAATATCTTTTACTATTTAGGCATCTGGAGTAGTAAATCATTTTCTGAAAGCAACCTCTGAAGAACTATAGAAAAAGCAATTTGTACATCTACTCTCTGTAAGTGTTGATCTTCAGATACAGCCAAAACAACACATTGACTATTTAAAGGGCAAACTCATCTCTCGTTAGTATATTTCTTTAGGATTACATGCTGCTCTCTTTGTACAGGGAAGTATGAAGACATAAAATAACTGCTCTTTTCCAGAAACCCTGGCAGAGCTCAGCTTGTGTGAAGTCAGTGAATATAATCAGGCATTCAGAGGCTGTGGAAAACCACAGAGTGTTCGAGCCAGGAATAGCCGTAGGCATGGAAAAGAGCTGGCTGCCAGCATGAGAGGCAGCATGAGCATCCCAGGAAAGCACAGGGTACCTCTGTCTGAAGAGGGCAGGTGCAGTGCCCTGTGAGTGCCATGCCTTCCCTGCTCTCTCAGAGGTCAGACAGACATGGTATTTTACTCCCCCTTACTTGCAGCTCTATCCAAAATAAACCATGGCAACTGATCATCAGAAAGCCATCAAAAATATTGCCTATCTAAACAAAAACCACTTTGCTGGGTTTCCACAGTACTGGGCAGAGGCTCCTCCAAAATGCGTGCAGGCCTGCTGGAAGGGAATTGGGAATTTATGCCTGCCCTCACTGTTTTGCGCATTCTCTGAAGGCTGTATACTGCCTTCTGTTGTTTGAGAACATGTTTATTTTTGTGGGGGAGTATTATTCAGCTTCAGTCTAATCACTCCGGGGCTTCTGGTTCTAGTGGTTTCTGGCTATTTTCATCTCATTCCTGATATGCTGGGTCTGTATGGAATGGAGTTCATCTTCCTCATAGAAGCCCCTACAGTGCTGTATTCTGGATTTGTGACTAAAACAGTGTTGGCAAGACATTAATATTTTGGCTATGGTTTAACAGTGCTTGCACTGTGTCAAGGCTTTCTCTTTTTTCCCCACTCTGCCCCACTCACAAGTGTGAATAGGCTGGGGGTGGGCAAGAAGCTGGGAAGGAACACAGAGGACAGGTGACCCAAATTGGCCAGAGGGATATTCTATGCCATATAACATCATGTTCAGCAATAAAAACTGGAGTAGGGGAAGAAGGTGAGGGCTTCTCCTTTCCAGAGTAGCCATTGCTTTGAGACTAGCAGGGTATCTCTTTGCTTGTGGGAGGAAGAGATTCATTGTCTTTGCATCAGTTTGAATCTCTTGTTTTGTTGGTGTCCCCTCACCACTCTTTCCTTCACCTGCTCACCTGTATTTACCTTGACTCCAGGTTTCTTGCATTTTCCCTTCATATTTTCTCCCCTGTCCCTCTGGAGCGAACAAGTGGCCCTGAAGGTGCTTGGCTTCTGGCAAGGCTCAACCCAGTCCACCTGTTTACTTCTAAAGCCTTCTGATGGCTGTAATTCTTGTGACTGTAAACTCATTTATAAAGGCAGGTCTGAAATTCAACCACTATGTCTAAAAATAGAGCAACAAGCAATTACTAGGACAACAATTACCTTGAAATGGTCAGTCTTCTTTTCATCAAATGTAGAAATGGAGAAACGAGAAATGAGAACAAAAGTCAACTTTTTATCAGTGAAAAATCAGGGCACAAAGCTCAGGAATCAGAGCTAATAAGATTGTACAGTAAAAGGCAATAATGAGAATGTCCTTAAAAAGGAATGAGTGCTTCTTCCCCCATTCACTACTTTACTCTATTTCTCAGTATCAGCTAAAACTGTCTGGCATGACTTTTCTCCAAACCCTTCACTATCTAGCATTTTGTAGAAGTCACTCCTGCCTGGATTGGCAAAGAACTGAGTGTCACCAGTGTGCTGAATGAATGCCACCACTGAGCTGTCACATTTTGCCTCTACTGCATAGATTTCAAACTGTTTCACAACATATAGTAAGAATTATTATCCTTGCTTAATAGATGGAAACCTTGAGTCAAAGAACTAAGTGATTTGCCCATGGTTATGCATGTGATGCTGACAGATCGGTCAGTAGGCTGCAGGGACATCCTATTCTAGTCTAGCATCCTACTGCTTGACAGTATTAACATCTAAATACTTGCAGGTAATTCCGCTGAGCTCTTTCACACACATCAGGATGGAAGTCTTTGGGTTTGTCTACACTATGCCAGCCCTCCTGAAGAACGCATGACTGTCTGTCACATCCCTTTAGATGTTCCTTTGAAGGAAAGGAAGTAACAATTTTGCACAACCCAATCAGAACCGGCTTGCAGAGATGAATGATCACACTCAGATGCATTGAAGGTGATATCAAAACGTACTCATCTGTGGCAGAGGTCCGTAAAATACAACCAGCATGACTTCCTACCCTCTGTCCTGCATGAGCAGATTGAATTGTTTGAAAACGTTTGAACACAGTACTCATTGTCATCAATGTCATTCTGTTGATCACATCAGCAGGAATGAAAAATAAAGCCACATTTGCTGAAAACCAAATATTGGCAGTGCTTCAGAAACAGGCCAGGGGCTTATTGAAAAGAATATTGATTGAGCCAAGAAAACACCAAGCAGTTATAAAAGTTTAATCATATTCTCATTCAAGCCTGTCTTCAGTGCCAGGAATTAAAATTCTCACGTCTCCCAAGGATGGAAGATGTATTTCCATAATGTTCTGTAAGTTTCATTGCTCTGCATCTGTATCAAACAGTAGAATTATTCATTGCAAATGATTTAGCTGAGATACATAGCCCTTTCTACCGTGAGCATACAAATTATGCATAAACAAGTTGTGATTTTTTTGAATTTGTTTCTCATTTGCAATCATTCAACAAAGAGCTGGGCAACCCAGTGTTAGCCACCAAGGTATTTTTGGACTGGTCAAAATAAATATTTGGTCTGCACGATTCAACAACATATGCCTGATCACTTACCAGATGAAATTATTACTATTCCTCAGCTAGAAAAGATTAGTTTCACTAGAAGGAAGCGTCCATGTCCTTCTTAGAAAATTGCTCATAAACACTTGCAGCTACCTGAGAGAATTATAATGTGCAAAGTGTGTAAGGTTGTTTTCATAATGGCAAGTGCCATTGCAGTGCCTGGATATAGAAGCATTATGTGGTTTAAGAGCACAGAAAAAGTTAGTACTTAGCAAGAGAAAACAGGATGGGGTGCAGTTATGAAGATTCACATCTTTCTAAGCTAGACTTGGTGCTATGGAGGATAAAAAGAAAATAGAGCTATGCATCCGTGATCATTTTCTCTCCTCCTTTTTCAACCCTCTGCTTCTCTTACGGCTGTGACAAACATTGTGGAAGTAAGCTCTTGCTAGGTCTGTCCTGCAATGGGAGATGTGAGCATAGCAGAGGCAGCAATAGCTCAGCAGCTTCCCAACAGCTGAAGCTGTAACATTGACATAGAAACTCCTACACATCTGGGAGCCCTTGAGCATGCTGCTGTATTGTCAAGGGTTTTGATGCAGTATCTAAGCTAGGTACCTTCTGTTGCCTGCCTGGCAGTGCTGGGCCTGATGCACTCCAGTGTTCATTGCCCGCCTTGGTTGCCAGGGCACACTGCTTGTTCAGACTCAACTTGCCGTCAGCCAGAACCCCCAGATTCATTTCCACGGGGCTGATCTCTTCCCAGTTTAATGACATCCATAAACTTAGTATAATTTCAAGTCCTGCATCCAAGCCATTGATGCAAAAATTAAAGAGAACTGGCCCTAAAATGGAGCCCTGGGGAACCCCACTAATGACTGGCCACCAGCCTGATGGCCACCAGTTTACTAAAACTCTTTTTGTCCAACCTGTCAGCCAACCCCTAACAGATAGAGGGTCAGTCTGACTCTCTCTATTTACAGGTAACAAATCTAGGAGGACATCCTTACTAGTTGGCTCCCTTACTACTTGTACCAGGAAGTTGTCATCAAGGTGTTTTAGGAATCTCCTGGATCCGTTTTTATCAGCTGTATGGTATTCCCAATTAACATCTGGCAAGTTGAAATCACCCATAATGACAAGGGTGGCTGATCTAGAGGTATTTCTTAGTTCCTTAAAGAATAATTAATCAGTGTTGACTCACACTACAACATCTGCTTTCTTTCTTTCTTTCTTTCTTTCTCCCTTAATCCTTAACCCAGAGGCTCCCAACAGTGTCGTGGCCAACTGCAAGATCTGTGCAGCCCAGCCCCTCCCTCACACACAGTACCTGGGAAGGTGAGGTAGGCAGGGAGAGGATTCACCTGCTGCCCAGAGAAGAAACCCTCTTCCATTCCCCCGTGTATTTTAGATTCTCTCCTTCTCTCTGGTGGCAGAGGGTAGGGGATCCTTCATCTCTGCGTTGTGGCTGGCTGGCACATCTGTCTCAGGGATGGCAGAGCATGGTTCCACCAGACCATCTCCTCCTCTGACTCCCTGATGCTTCCCGGGGTTACCATGAGTACGCACCTGCACTGGAGCTGAGCATCTCAGCAAGACACAGATAATGATTAGGATTACTTTTAGGGTGGGAATTGGATTGGATTTATATGGATCACTGTATCTGGTGACCATACTGCTGAAGAGATTATAGTGACGTTGCTTTTAAGCAAAGGGTCCTTTAAGAAATGTTTCTATTCATTCAAGCTCCTCTAACTTTGTGCTCTTTTCAGTATCAGAGAAACATGTGGAGATAGATCTATAGCCAAATACTAATCTCATAAACTCTACAAATACTAACAAACACCATCTGTGGCAATTTTTACTGCAGATTATTCCAACATGCGAAGCACTGCTTTCAGTTGGATAAGCAGAGCCCTGCCACGGAAATACTGTCACAAGGCTTCCTTTCATTGTGGCTCGCACTTTCAGATGTGTCTGTTTTAGATATGTATGAAAAGATGCTTTATTATCTCTCTGCAGTAAACAGGAAAGTTCATTTTCTTAGGGTGCCTCGAATGTCAATGCAAAACAGAAATCAAAATAAGCAGCAGGAGTAGCAGATCTATGAGGAGATAGTTTTTCCTAGCACAATGCTACTCCCCAGATGCCAGAAAGCCATTTCTATCTGTCCTCTGCTCCTGCCTCTCCGGGTCTGCCACTTTTGAGGACAGGAGGCAGAGCAGCTGAATGGGCACAAACCTGTTTTCTAGAACAATCAAAAACCACCAGGAAATACCAAGTTAAGGTTTGTAATTGTGTTCTCCAGGCACATTTACTAACCCTGGCAGGTTAGTAAATAATTTTTTAGCATCCATTTATTTATTTATTTATTTATTTATTTGTGGAGCAGCATCGTGCCCTCATTTTGTCCAATTATTCCTATGAACCTCATTTGACAGTAATTCTGATGCTCTGATGTACCTCCAGAAGTTCTTCCTCTTTCCACTGGCTGTCTTGGGAAAGTCAGCTCTTATCTTGGGACTCTCATCAGATTGGATACTTTGAAAAAAATGACCGATCATTGAAAACCTTGTTGTTTTTTTTTACGGGATTTGTTTTCCCCATTCACATCGAAGTCCTAGAGAAAACCTCAAACTTCCTTGGTAAACTGAAGAAAAACTCTTCTTAGAATAGTAGGTAGGTAGCTCTGGTCATAAACTATAATTTGTGTTTTGTGAGCTGTTTGATGTTTACTGACAGAAGTCATTTCATTAGTCAGAAGATCATTGAATTATTGTGATTGTTACCAGAAGCTGATTACTATCTGGCATTGCCATTAGAGGCTGAGCTGGTGAACAGGACAGAGGGAGCATTGGCCTAATTAAAAACTAGGTCAAGACCCTCTTTTGGTATAAGCACCTTTATATATAGTGTATTATAGTAAAGGGACTATAGTAAATATAGTATATTATAGTAAAGAAGCAATGCAAGAACAATTCAAAAACCACTTATTTAATTACATGTTTATTTTTTTCCAGTAAATATTAGCAGCTCTTTAAAGTCAATATGCTTTAAATTTGAGGGGTTTTGAAATCCTGCAGAATTAGAAGTGGATTATCAGACATTTGTAATATAAACAAAGAGGAGGAAATGCACAAACCCTTCCCATATAGTCTGAAACCATTGCAGCCGTGTGCCAGAGGTACACTGCCCATGCACACAAAAAAAGCTCCCAAACATAATTTGTAATGACTTGGAGACGGACATGGAAGGAACAGGTGGACAAATGGTAAGAACAAAAAGTCATACCTGAAGCTGAATGGCAGTTTAGTTTCTTTTGATACACTCGAAACTATGCCAGTCCTTTCCATGAATATTTCTTTTTTTTTTTTTTTGAACAGGAAGTTGATGGCACTCATACATTCCTTTTTTCAAATTGTTCTCAGAGTATTTATTTCATTCCTTCCCTACACCTGTCCACTGCAGTAGCCCACAGAAATACTGTGTTGCATAAACGGCTAATAAGATTCTGAATAAATCAAGAGTTTAATATATTCTTTAGATGTTAGTGTGAAGAAATTCTGTTAAGATTTGCAATCAATGGGATCGTCAACTTACATGGGACCACAAAGTGTCCATAAGTTCACATCCATTTATCATTTTGAGTGTGCTTAGAATTTTCCAAGAAAGGTAAAGTTTAAGAGATCTGTAATTACTACACATATTCAAAAGCCAGAAAACTAGATGACATGGGATAGGAGAATGGAATACCAAACACATTCTCCTTAGATCTGTTGCTCAGTCTCAGCTGTGAAAAGTAATGTTTACATATTGCTGCCATTCAGAGGGCATTCAGTGACCTGAGAAGATGAATTAATATTTCCTAAATAAACAGTTTCCCACAACATGCAGAATTCTGCATTGTGTTAAACAAACACACCTGTTGGCACCCTGATTACATGGACAACTACTTAAAATGATTTGGAGAGGAGTGAAGAAAGGTAAATTTGTTTTGCTGGGCTTCTGGACCTCCTCTTTGAAGAAGCAGAGGACATCTTGAGAGGTTAATTCTCCTGGTATTTGAGAAATTAAGTGTAATGAGTACTTAATTAGAGCTTGGGTAGAAAAAACGGTTTCTGTACATCATCATCACTATTTCAGTTCCATATTTGTGACATTATCAATCTGATTCTTTCTGAATACTAGGCAATCTCAGAAGGCAATTTTGGTTTGCACTTTTGAGCAGGAGATTGGTATGTATGGGGCAGAATATATGACCTATTTTAGGCTCTTCCTTCAATGGTGCATTGTCAGAAAAATTCGATTAGAGAAGCAAGGTATGCCAAAACTCAGAAAGGATCTCAGATGAAATACTATGTACCTTCTGTTTAAGGTTTCATTGAGCATAGTTTCGCAGCCTTTGTCTCTTCTCCTTTTCATTTTTCATACTTTGACATTTGGCTTTTTCTCTAGAGTGTGGGTGTCCAACCTTTTGGCTTGCCTGGGCAACAGTGAGTGAAGAAGAATTGTCTTGGCTTGCATATAAAATATATAAAGTAGTTTATATATGCAAGCAACAAAACTGTTAAAAATATATTTCTTATTAAAACATTAAAAAAAAGAGGGAAACAAAAACATAAAACTCATGGGATATTTGACCTTGTTTTGTGAAGCCAATGCACAGGTAAGTTGAAACACAGCACAGATAAGTTGTTTTTCACTTTGAAGATGCATGTTTAGCTCATTTAAATGAATGGCCAAATCCACCAAAAATGCTCAATCTGAGAGCCATTTTTCATCTACAAGTTGTGGCACAAATTTTCCTTTTGATTCCATAGATGACTTGAAATATTATCGGCAATCACTGTGTTTTATTCACCAAGTGGCAAAGTGCATGAAATGTGTCTCACATGTGGGTTTCAGTGAGACTATATATGACAGGCGTGAGAGGCGGAGTTAGTATTGCACTGTGTCTTCCTCTCCACAGCGTTCTGTTGTTGCCTCTGTAGTTTGCGCTGGAACTATGTGCAATTGACTCATGAAAAATACTGCTAAAAATCACATAACAATGGTAAAAGTTTATGATCTTGTGGGGCCGTATTATTAGTTGGCCCAGGCTGCGAGCTGTCCATGGGCCTTGGGTTGGACATGCCTGCTCTAGAGTATGCCCCTTATGGGACAGAGGTTATGGCACCTGACATCCCTTTCATGGGACCTGCTGTCCTCTGCTTTGTCTCGCTCTTCAGCTTTCCTCCTCTGCTTGTTTTTCACCCTGGTCTTTTTGGATGTTCTGTGCCTCCCTCCCTTCTGCCCTCCCTGCCAATTCACTAGTCTGTGTGGGATGTAATGCTGACTCCACCTACAGTTTCTGTGACTAGTACTACTTTAAATGAGACAAGGATCTTATGCCTTATGAAAAGCAACTGGAACTTCAAACTGGAAGCAATAGAACTTCATAAACTTGTAGAACAACTTTCTCTGGCAGTTAAGTTACCTTCGATGGTGATACTTTCTCTCCTATGGCTGCTGTGAGGTAAAAATCAGTGCGGGAGATCACACCTGAAGACCATCGACCTGTCTTTAGAGTCCTCGGCCAGAGCTTTGTCTTCCACTGACTGTCCATTCAGACTGTAGGAGTAAAGGGGACCTTGCCTGCAGTGGGTACCAGCTGAATAGAGGCTCTTTTCCTAATCTTTTAGACAGAAGAAGTTGTCTGTCAGGTCACTGGAGAACAAAGCAAGTGTTCACCAAAGCCTCATTATTAGTGTAGAAATGCCAACGATGGAAACAGCATGGGCAGGGTTTGGAGAAAAGAGCATCTTCCAGCCAAACTCAAGTCAGCTACATTTTGCCATGTTTAAAACCATGCACTTGAACTGTTTTCTCCCACAGATTTCTAATAAAGGCATGTCAAAAAATAAAGTGTAAGGCTACATGTTTTCTATTTTTGTCATGTTTCACTGCTTTAGCAGAAGCTTTAAAAATCATATTTAAAAATTCCTCCTTGATTTCAACAGTTTCTGTTACTCTGTGAGACTTTTAGAAATCATTCCGTGCTGTAGATCTTAAGCCAGTGTCCTCAAGTAAGTGGACGTATGTCCTTGCACAAAGGGAACCTGAGGTTTGAGCGTTTTGCTGAATATTTAGCTGTTCTGCTCTGTATGTTATGGCTAATCTTACATAAGGTCAAAAAATTAAATGCAGCTATGACATATTTCTCACACCACAGCAAGGTTTCCTCCCACTTTGTCAGGGACGCTTAACTATGGCCTAAGGTTTTATCATGCCTGTAAATGCTTAAGCAATTTCATATCTACAAGAAAAGGCAATTTTCTCATGGCTTTGAATTCCCAGATTCTCAGAAGAAAAAGGGCCTATTTTCTTTCCTAGCACATTGATCTACCAGAAGAGAAAAGGAGATAATGTTAGGACAATTATGAATTGTTTGAAAGAGGGGACTGTCACACTAATTACCTTTCACTGTTTGGATGCAACAAAAAGAGCATAAGTCAACAGGATTTCTTAACAGTAAAAGAGATTATAATAGAAGAGAAACTACCAATTACCCTGTTGATTGGCTAAGCTCACCCAGCTGCAAAGAGTGAATTTGAAACCTGTAATTCTTTCAAAGGTGAGTATGGTTACAAAACAATTAGTGCACATCTATCCTAACTAACACCTACCCCCTGTGATGATGATGATAGAGGCAGCCCAGCTTCTCCAGACTCTCACAGCTGGCATCTGCATCAGTCTCATTGACAAAGATACTTCTTTGAGAGCATATGCTATAACATTTTTTTTTCTTTCTTCCATGTAGGGCTTTGAGGGAAAAATGTTCCTCAGGGTTCTAGCAGCCCTTAAGATCAGTGGCTCAGCAATGCCCCTGAGCCACTTACATATTTGCTATGGGATAGATATAATGTGAGCTAAAATTTGGCTTGCTTTTTCCTTTTTTGCTGTCTATTAAGCCAGCTATAAGCGTACCAATAGTCTGATCAGCTTACAATATCCTTTCACTACTCAAAGCACCTCCACCTTGATGAGCTGCAGCTTCAAGATGATTCAGAGGAGCTCTACAGAGAAGGGTCTGGGTGTCCTGGTGGACAAGGGATTGGCCTTGAGCCAGCAGCGTGCCCCTGTGGCCAAGAAGGCCAATGGTATCCTGGGGTGCATTAAAAAGTGTGGCCAGCAGGTCGAGGGAGGTGATCCTCCCCCTCTACTCTGCTCTGGTGAGACCACACCTGGAGTACTGTGTCCAGTTCTGGGCTCCCCAGATCAAAAAAGACAGGGAACTACTGGAGAGAGTTCAGTAGAAGGTGACAAAGATGATGAGGGGCTTGGAGCATTTCCCTGATGAGAAAAGGCTGAGAGACCTGGGACTGTTCAGCCTGGAGAAGACTGAGGGGTATCTTATCAATGCTTATAAATATCTGAAAGATAACAGTCAAGTGGATGGGTCTGGGCTCTTTTGAACAGTGCCCAGTGACAGAACAAGAGTCAATGGGCACAAACTGGAACAGAAGTTCAGAAGTTCCATGTATACATGAGGAAATAATTATTTACTGAGAGAGTGATGGAGCACTGGCACAGGCTGCCCAGAGAGGCTGTGGAACCACCTTCTCTGGAGATATTCAAAACCAACCTGGATACTTTCCTGTGTGACCTGCTATGGGAAACTGCTTTGGCAGGAGGTGTTGGACTAGGTGACCTCTAGAGGTTCCTTCCAACCCCTATGATTCTGTGATTCTGTGATTTACCTTCAGCAGCTGTATATCAAATAATACTGAAGCAGCTAGTTGAACTTCATGTTAATTAACTTATAAGAATTTAGATGGAATCTTACAAGGACCCTCAAATACATGCGGAGTTGCTGTATGTGAATATTTTTGGAAATATGATGTGCCATACTAAACAAAATATACTTTTTCTTGATTATACTGGTTTCTGCTAAATTATTTTATATTGAAGTATGGAAAGTGAGCATGTCACATGCTCATTTAAAATTTAGTTTAACAACAAAAATAAGAATTTCCTTACAAACAATATGTTTAATACAAAACAACACTCTTCTTGAATTGGTAATTCACTTCATCTAAATATATTCAAAAGAGATAAAAATGGGTAGATTCTAATACTCTTTTAAAAATCAATTTATTAAAAAAGAAAAAAAAGACCCAGCATACACAGACAGTAGTCAATTTCAAAGTCAGTAACCTCATTAGTTTAAAAGCAAGAATCCAAAACACAGCTGTTAACCATACACTCAAATTGCTTAGATTGGACAACTCTATTCAAAATATTTTAGAGCCTGTTCCAAAGAACACCATCCTCATGGAATCTAAATGCAAAGAAAGGATATTAAGAAAAGTGATTTTTTGAAGTCTAGGTGTGAGAAAACTGATAATGACAGTGAGATATTAACATGTCAACAATGAATAAATACAAGATCTTAAAGTTCAAACCCACCAGAAATCTCATAGATCATTCTCTTTTTTTTTTTTTTGAAAAAGATATACAAGATTCAAATGTCAGAATTATAATGTCAGAACTGTTTATAATGTCAAGTGATGCTTGTTGCATACTTTTAGTACATTTTATCGATCAAACTAGAACCTGAGATAATTGCAGATGATGAAGCATATTTCTTGTGCAAAGGGACGTGGATTTGTAGTGAATTTAGATCAAAAACTTTTTCATATGGAAGTCTTAGTAACTGTTTATTTCAAGCTACATCAATCCATGCACTAATTGTTTTGTATTAAGTTGATGCTTCTGAGAGCATTTAGTATTAGTGTGATGCCTTCATGGCACTGCCAGCCAAGGAGTACTTATGATATAATTGTAGTGAATCGATACATCTTGTTGCAAACTTGAGAAAGAATCTATCCCAACAGAACCAGACAGAACTAGAAATTTTCACTTTTTAGTCAACCCATACGATTACATTTCAGAACACAGAATTACTCGTCTATTAAAAAGAAAGCTTGAGTTGTTTTTACCTTGGTTTACTAAGAAAATGAGGCATCTGTGATCATGCCATCTACAAACCTCTTCTCTACACTCCTAACAGCTACCACATTCAGAGATGATTGCAACCCAGTTTGAAAGAAGGTAGAAGTCTCAAAGAGACTAAACTGCTAAAAGCTTTCGCCCAAGTATCTGGGCAGGACAGACATACCATAATTTGTACTCCCTGTCAAGGAAAGGCAGGAAGAATGCGGCTATTAAACAGTCTGTTTGGCAGAAACCAGCACTCCCACCAGTATGAACTAGTCATGATAGTTCTTACCTTTTGTCTCATGCAGCCATGGCAAAGAGCCTAGTGAAAATGGTTCTGCAAAGGAGGATATATAAGTGAAAGGACACAGATCTCTGGGAAACCAGATGATGTTTGTTCCAGTGATTACAAAATCATTTGTTTTAACCATTCTTTGAAATTCTAATTCTAAACAAAATTTCATTCCAGTGCTTCTCTAAAGGTTAATTTGAAAGAACAGTAGCTGAACCCTGCCAAAAACATTAAAGCATCACATTATTTTAATTTACAGGTATAATAAAATCAAGAGTGGTAGATGGCTTGTCAAAGAGGATACACGTCTCTGGAGTATTGAGCTGACTGAGGTGTTTCCCCAAGAATCTGCTCTTATTTTGAGCACTGATTAGAGCAAATTTAAATTAATGCAAACCAGGCTTTATTTTTAATGGACCCAGATAGAAGCCAATCCTACCTATCACCACATTAAAATAGTAGGTTAATGCACCTACACTTGAAATAATAAATGTATTAACTCCATGTCTTCTAGAAAGGTTGCATTTTGCAATATTGTCACTGTTTTATTGATTACTCTGAGGTGTTCATAGAAACCAAACAAATTATTTATTCTGCATCAAATATCTTTTCTGTTACACATGGGCAAAAGGTTGTGTTCTGTAGCTGCCAAGTTCATTGATGAGAGACAGAATAAAGAAATGGACAGATGTGGAGTCAAGAGTGGAAATTCTGAGGGAGAATTTTTCCTGGAGCTGGTGGGTCAGTACTGTCTGGGCTGGTTTTGACAACATCAAGTTCTCTGAATGTAGGAAATATTATCTTCCCTGAGTCGATGATACAGATGCAATATCCGTCACTGAGTCCTTCAGATGCTGTGCCGCCTGCCGTTCTGTATGACTTTGATAACGTTGGAAAGGTCAAAACTTTTTGTAATCAATTCCATTAGATCCTCGTCTCTTTCCACACCAGTGATAAACTCTTCTAAAGTCAGTTCCCCTAAAAGGAAATCAGATACTCCTTAGGAACCAAGTAATGTAGCAATCACCTTCAATGCAATACAAAGCCACTCAAGCCAAGATGCATCCCTCAAGAAGATTCTACATTCTTCTCTGCTGATATGCAAATATAGGAAGAATATTTTCTAATGTATTCCTATTTTGCACCGGATTCTAGAATTCAGACTCATTTTTCTCTGCTAAAACAGATCAAACACTGCTATCACAGAAGTCTAAGCCAACAATAGTGCTTAGCATCTTTGGTGTTGGATGTGTGTGATAAAAGGCACTAATGAAGAATACATCCAGGCTGAATTTAGCTGCACAAACCTATTCGTACCAAGGTAACTGGAGTTTATCTTATAGGTGGCTTTAACAGAGACTAGGGCATGATTTGCTGAGGATTATGAGGCATGGCCCCTGTGTTAGGATTATCTAGAGCCAGAATAAGATGTAGTAAAAAATCTATTACGTTTTTTGCTTAGAGAAATTATTCCAAGCAACTGAAATGGTCTTGGTTTTTTATATTTCTTTTAGAGTGTGATTTTTTGGGGTTCATGCCATAATCAAGTAATACTTTGGAATTTTCAAGACAACTACAAAACTGCTTTTTTTTTTTTTTGAGGAGCAGGAACATTTTAGCATTTTTTCTCTTCCTGCTCCCTTGCCTAGCAGCAAAGGCAAAGGCCAGTCCAAGGCATGTGTCTGCTGGCAAGGTACACTGGAGTGTACACAGTTCTCTGTTTAGAAGTTATTCCAGTGATGCTGTTTTTCTCTGAGAGAGGAAACAGAGCTTGGTTTAAAAGGAACAGTGATTTCTTCCTCTGGGAATGGTTTAAAGTTTTTATTAAAATCATAAAAATGAATGATTTCTTACTGAAATAATAAATTACAAGAGGCCGGGAGAAGAGAAAATAGCTGGATGACTTAGTGCCTCTTCAGTTATGTGGTACTCTCTGCACTGTAAGCAAGTTCATATGCACACTATTAAAGCGAAAGGACCCCTTCTGACGCAGGTCTTGGCACTCAGCTTGCAGTGAGAGGAGTATCTGGTATTTCAAAGTAACAACACCAGAATGCAATTGTACAAAGAACAATGCAGTTACCAGTGAGAAGTTACCCTGGCATGTCCAGGCTCACTGGGACTGTCACAAGCTTCAGATTTCCTTCACATAATGCAAATAAATTGGAAGGCCATGAGGGGATTTGTTTTCGGAATTGCTCCTCACAGCCATGAGATTATTTCTTGTATTTTAATGTGATGAAGGAGATCACAACTTATTTGTCTATTTACATTTTATTTTTACTTTATATATATGTATATTTAATAAGCAGCTACAAGATGATAGCATAGTTTAAGATAAACTTGGAAATTTTTGTCTTACTCCTCAGGTTGGTTAAATCCTGCTGCTTTGCAGCTATTTAAAAATAACTTGCTATGGAAAGCAGCTTGAAATAGGGGTATTATGAAGAGGATTCTGAATAATTCATGTTCTGGCATCTCATTGCTAAAATGTAAGACATACAAATTACTTTTTCAGCTAATTGTCTAGCTCAGATACAACTATTACTTGCAGTGAACATGTATCAACACGGGGGCCAAAGTAAAAATAATCATAGTATTGAGGTTCGATTCTAGAATATGACTACGTTGTTTGAAGTCTGTTATTTGCTTTCACCCAAACAATGGTTCCCATAGGTAGGCAAAAATGCTCTACCAATTATTCATATGCACCACAAAAGCATTATTTATGTTCTGATTATATATTGTAAACAGCTTTCTTAAAAGTAACTTTAATACACAAAGTAAAACCCCCCACATAATGAACAACAACAAAAAAGCCTAAAATCCTGCCTGGATCTGATCTTGCTCAGCAAAGCTTTCCTAATGTGCCTAATTTGTCAATGATTTCAGTAGTTGCCAGTGGAAGGAGGATTTTCATCGTTAGAAATAGGAGGGAAGATATTCACATGTGACACATATTAAAAACAACTCCAAAGCAGTGAATTAAAGCTTTAGTTTCTAACTGCAAGTCCAGCTGGCTTAATCTAGTCTCTTGAGAAGAAACAATAGCATGTGTCTTAGCATATGTTAACATTCAGACTCTGAAGAGACACTGAGTGTGCTGTCCAATCTTTTTGAACATGCATCTTGGTTTTCTTACTCAGTTTAGGCAGGTTAAGAGACATGCTTAGGCAGATTTTTGATCACGTGTTTTTTGCTGAGCAGCCAGAAGACTGGCACTTTGGATGAAAAGTGCAAGACCTTCACGTTTTAGCCACTACTACATACAGTTCCTGTGCTAAGTTAATAGAGGCAGTTGATTTACATTTCACTGTAAATTTGAGAGAATATAGATTCAGGTTTTCAGTTCATCTAAAACCATCAGTTCTTCAGTTGTATGTTAACTCCCTTTCTGATCCCACGCTCCCTCATGGGGGTTAAATACTGCCAATACCAAGAAAACCTGGATTATTACCATCATTGTTCACATCTATCTTCTGAAATATCATGTTAGTGAATTCTTCGGCCGTCATGTTGGTCTGTCCATTAATAGCCTGGATAGCCTGAAAACAGAAATGCAGAAAGTTCCTTCAGCCTTTTACCTTCAAGTTATGAAAACAATACACTGGCAACTGCAGTAATTCGGATGCAGCTCTTTAGTTCAACAGCCTTTCAAAAACACTAAATAAATTGCTATTTCAAGTAAATCTTCAGTAATGAGGATTGGAAATTTAATTAACATCACACAGCCTGAAGATTAGAGACTGCATTTACATATCTCTGAAGGTCTTCTGAAACCACGTGGCACCTCTGTTGTTCAATACACTTGTTCAAATCACACCAGCATTTTTTTTTCACCCTAGAGAGTTCTGTGCATTCAGGGGGTGCCCTACGATCTGTGTGATTTAAATATAGTATTATTTTTCACAGCTGAAAGCACATGATGTGAAAGCCTAAGTTAATCTTTTATTAAAATATGTTTAACTTACTAATCACTAATAAAGGAAGAGTGGCAGTCCAGAAAGTTGGCAGAATTTAGTTGTCCTCCAAAAAAATTTAAAAAAGAAGTCTCCCCTCTACTTTTTCTATGGCAAAGGTATCCAAGAGTAAAGGCATAAATGAATACTTCTGCAAAATTCTGTCCCGTTTGCTGAGACAGTAATTTTTGGATTATGTTGATCATTCTGGTCAATAAAATGGGAGCCCATATGTTAATAAACAGCAGCCCAGATGCAAGAAGCACATACTTACAGAGCTGGACTCAAAATGAATATCATAATTATTAAGTGACTGGGAAAACAGATAAAAATATATATGTAAACACAGGCATATATGTTCTATAATGGACATACTATAGATATTTTTTTTAGATTGAATTATCTTGAGATGAATTGTATTGTATAGAACAAATACACCAGTCATTTCTTTTGGTATTCCTGACATTACTTTAGAAATCATTATGTGTTTAATTAAAATGTATGTTAAATGAATTCAGCACTTATGTGGAATTCCTGACCATCACTGTCTACCATATTTTGCACAGAGTTCCAAAAAGTGGCAAGAATTTTACAAAAAAATAGGTACATAATCTTGTTTGCATTACTCATTCATACTTCAGATACTTTTTGGTATTTTATATGTCTGACTCCAGTGCAGCCTTCGTAAGGCTGTACCTCTGTCATGGTTAATTTTGTTGTAGCACTAAGAGGAAAGCAGTTGTTCCTGATGTACTTGAATCACTGACTACCACAGAATCCCTCTAAATAATAAAATAAATTAACGAAGCTGTTGAAAGGGTGGTGACAGGGTGCAAGGAATTTTGATGGCTTATAATGATCTGCTGATCCAAAGTTTGTATAGCTCTAGGGACTGATGAAGTTTTAATTGGACTTCTTTGGTCTAAATTAGTGTCTCAGATCTGATATATCTTTTTGGATAAGCCTTTGTTTACTCATGCCCAGTATAAGCAGAGCTCTTAATGGCTGTGAGCCTATATTTTTATTTTTGTTTAGAGCCCACCTATTTTAATCTAGCCTAAGTAAAATGAGTCACAAAGGTGAGTTAAAGTTCTTTTACTCCAAAAGAGAGGCAAACACATGGAAGTTTGAAACAGTTTTAAAACAAGTTAAGCAAAAAAAAGAAATCTTTACATTAATAGGATTTTAATTCTCTTCAGATAAAGCGCAAGGCAATGGCAGTTGCATCAGTGCCTTCAATTAAAAAAATGATTGAGAATATCTACAATAGAAAGATGACATTAGTCTTAAAAGAGGAGAAATCTGGGCTGTGCAGACTCTCCTTCTGCCTTTAGAAAACTGATCTTTATAAAGGGATGCATCAAGTTCATTTGTTTGATCACATGGCTAATCTGGCTCTGGTTCCTTTTATTTGGGTCAGTAGCTCTTGAAAGCAGTAAGACAGAATCCAGGAAAAGTAAGTTCCCTGTTAATTAACATCTAAATAGTTATTTAAAGTGATATGTTCCCTGCAGCAAAACCTTGATCTTTCTATTTGCAAGAAACCCTATAGTACTTTTTGGATGAAAGCAGCTAGTGAGGTGCAAAAGATTCGTTCACCAGAGCAAGCTGAAAAATATGGAAATCATTTTACAGAAAAAATTATCCTGCTTTGTTTTCACGGGTTTGAAATTGGCCCATTTTTCTGCAAAAATTTCTACAATATTTGTATCAAAATATCAGTTCATGATTTAATGATAAATTTTTTTTTTCCAATTTAATTAAAAAAAAGACTAATGACATTTGTAGTAAAAAAATATAAAAGCTTTTCAAAAAGAATTAAAATAGTGGAATGTTTTGATGACACCTATGTTGTTTCCTGCACGAAGTTCAGTTGGAGAAGCCATTTTTCCACAATAAACTGGCACAAACCCTTGTAACCATGTTTTATTCATTACGCTACTTCATCTCTACCCTGCCTTATAATACAGTTTA
Organism: Numida meleagris; assembly: GCF_002078875.1. NCBI lineage: Eukaryota > Metazoa > Chordata > Aves > Galliformes > Numididae > Numida > Numida meleagris. The sequence goes on from NC_034409.1 coordinate 85,596,593, forward strand.
TCAGAACAATATTTCTACTGTTTCTACAGTTTTTCACTTTCGTTAAAGCAGCATATTGCTGTAGAACTATGGTTTAAAGTAAAACACTACTTAGATATATATACTTCAGTAAGCAAGAAGCTAATGACAAGAGTGGCATTAGCCAGAACAATTTGGGCTTTACAACTATAAAATTTTAGGCAAAATACAACACTGTTTCAGAGACACCGCACTATACCAGATACAATTGCTACTGGTCATAATTTGCTTACCGCGAATATGCTCAATAGTTCTTTTTTATCAATACATCCGTTTCCATCAGCATCATATAGCTTAAAATACCATTTCAATTTTTGGTCAATTTTCCCTCGTATAACCAAATTTATTGCAGCTATGAACTCCAAGAAGTCTATAAATCCATCCTAGGAGAGAGAAAGGAAAAAAAAAAACAACCTGTTTAAAAATGTTGGCTTTTTGCTCATTCTGGCAATTTCACAGAAACAAGTCATCAAATTCACTATAATACAAGCTGATTTATAAAGCACCTTAGCATAGAAATTTCCCCTGGCATTTAGGAAGGATGAGCTCAACTGGAAGCACTATAGGAAGGAATGTTAGCACAGGCAGTTTTGTTCTCCCTGAAAAGCTATGGGGGAAGCAAATCTGTTTACAGCAATTGTTATTGACATTGTTCTAGGAGAACAAAGAACAGGTTTGTGGTAGACTTCCACACTAGAAAAAGGGGAGTCTTGGATATCCAACTTCATACTGTTGAGATATCTACTGTGGAACTGCTTATATTTACAGGGTACTGCAGAAATGTGGATGTTTTCCAGTGCAACAGAGCTGCTCCAGGTGTTACTAATCTGAGAGATCATGTAATAAATATTGTAGATGGTAAACAATAACCCAGCATGAGTGATAGATACTGTAGTTTATTTATGCAAGCATCAGGTCTCTCTGACTAATAAATTTTGCATGGGATATAAAGTCTTCAAGTCATAAACTAATTTCTGAATAGTGAGAACTGAGGGATATGCATAGGGAAGAAGCATTTCAGATTGATTTAATTCCGTATGTTTTGCTTCCTTTTCTGATGTTACCGAAGGAAACTTGTCAAGGACAGGACTCCATGGTCAATTGATCTAAGCTACTGTGACAATTCCTCTGTTTCTGGAAAAATGTAGTGAGGGTGGAAGAAAACAGTTGCTGAATTTGGAGACTACTTGCTCCAACTGTTTCCCATGTGCATATAAAAGGAATTAGCAGCTGGTAAATTTAATCCTGTGATCTTTACATTGGTCAGAATCCAACCACTTGGAAAATCTTGGAAAGACTGTCATCAGCTTTAGATGGCTTGTGGCTGAGAAGATTGGATGAATATCCAGTAGGTTTAACATGTTACTTATTTTTATTGCCTTATATCAACACACATTTTGCCTTCTGAGGTTTTGCAATCAGCAGGCATTAGTCTGTCCTCCAGACTGTACTAAAGTAAAAGAAAAGAAGTCTTGTAAAGGTGTGCTGTGACCCATTGCCATACATGTAGTTATTGTTTTGATTTCTGTGCAAAGTGGTTTGGCACTGTAGTACCTAAGTTTCAAACACACTAGATTCAGTGTATATGTAGATAGCTATTGCATGTGCATAACTTTTGCGGGCTGATCATTGCTTCACAGACTCTCTGTGCAGGTTCTGCCATCACTGCTGGATTTACTTTAATTTTAATTACAGCAAATTCAGCAAAGCCAAATTTACTTCTCAACCGCAGTTTGAGATGAAATGAAATTTAACAATAACTGCATGTAGTTTTCAACCAAGATTAGGCCCAATGTTAAAAAGAGATGCTTCACCAGAAAATGACGCATTATGTACCACAAACTTTATGCTTCTTTCTGGAACACCAATTTGGATTTCAATTTTGGAAATATTATTTCAAGAAATACTTCATCGGGTATTTTACTAAGGGCTCCTTTTACTTTACTGATTACATTTCCAAACCTGGATTTTATCTACTAAGATAAAAGATCTAAGATCTACTAAGATCTACTAAGAATGTGGTTAGATGTATTCCACATTTATGTCCCTTTATAGAATTTCTTACTATTTAGTTAAACTACAGATTAATTTCAGGCTTGCTGGATATTCATGCCCAGGTTCATTTTCTTTTTTTTTTGCCCTTACATTTAATTCTGGGTTTTGCAGAACAGTTATTTTATTTGTCTTCTTCCTATGTCTTTCAATTCTGTCAGTCAGAAGTTTGGGAAATGTAACAATAAGCTTAGTATGTTGGGCTATGAACTCTTGCCTAGTGGGTCATTTGGCCTGTCCCAAGCAGGAAGGGACTCAAAACCAAGGTTAAAAAAAACCAACAACACAACAACAACAACAAAAACAAATCAAGAGAACTCATGGAAATTAACTCATCCCAAAAACTTTCCAGTCAGGATACATAATCAGTAGCTCCACAAAAAAAAAACCCAACACAAACAAATAAACAAACCAAAATACTTCTGAAATACATCTGAGACAATGTGGTTTTTAGAGAAGCCCCAGTTGCATGGAGTTGTGGAGACACAAAGACCATGAAAACAGCATGTTACCCTCAAAAACACCAGGAATAGAAATACTAAGAAGCCTGACGTGTTTATCCACACAGTATGGAACCAGAAGCACTGTACAGAGGCATTGATAAGAAATGTGCTATTTTTCTTTTATCCACAAAAAACATACGTTGTAGGTAGAAAAGAAAACACTTACGTGATGTGAAAGCTGTAGAAATCTTGTTAGACATCCAGAGTTTTCTCAGATAAAAAGAAATATTGTGCTTTTTATAGTAGCATACAGGAGCCTCAGACTAGTGCATTAAATAATGGAAAAATCATAACAGTAACCTATGAAGATCATCCTGTAGCTCTATGAGTACAATAAATAGTACAATAAATGTATTATGATGTTATTAAAAGAATACTGCAGTGGTGATTTACCCATCTGCTGCTCTGTAACGATTCACAATACACATGAGGTATGTCCTTGTGTGTCTCTGGGCTCTGTATCTTGTCTGGGCTCACATATCTTCCACAAGATATGCTCTCTGGATACAGTGGTAAAGGAGGAATACCTCCTTTCCAAAATAGGAGAAAACCTCCCAAAAGCAGTTCTGAGGAGCAGGATGGAGAGCCACCAAAAATGTCCACTAAAGTTCTGTGTGCCCCTGAGTTAAGACCTCCAGTCCTACTCTTTAGCTTAGTAGACTTAATAAAAATAACTAACTCACTGAATTTTTAGTCTTTAACAGCTTGATCAGGTGAACTAGAAGGTTAAGGTCAGATCAGACCATGTGACTGTTGTGCACAGTAGTTCCTTTGGATGCTGTGCTTGTAAGTTATTTAGATTTCATTGACAGGTATTTCTGAAGTCCCTTGTAACAAGGTTTGATTCACAAAACAAGCCCAAAAGCAGACTCCTAAACTGGAAGGATTATTTTCTGATTATGTGACACAAATCCTCAGGGGTCTGAAGGCACCACCTGCCCTCCCTGCCTGCCCAGCCCACTGCCCCCGGGCCCCATGGAGCAGTGCAGGCCCTGCATGCAAAATGGCCATCCTGGGCTTGCCCTGTCCTGGAGAGCAATCTGGGCCTGCTACTCCCCATCAGGACTCTGGCACGTTCACCCTCAGCCCGTACAGGTATGAGTTCTCTCTCCCTTCTCGAACCCTTTCCAAGATCTGGACAATGCTCCGTACTCGCTGTAAAAGCCCTTGCCTCCAAGATGAGCCTCACATCTGAAGGATACGCCTTGGACACCAATGCTTTGGATTTGCTGAGTTAATTACAGCCATCAGTCTGTGTCAAGCAAGCATTTATGAAACAACTTCTTCAGTATGGTGGAGATCTCACTAATTATCACAGAGTCACAGAATGAATCATAGAATGGCTTGGGTTGGAAGGGAACTCAAGGATCATCAAGTTCTGACCCCCCTGCCACACAGCTGGGTTGCCAGCTGGTAGATCAGACTGCCCAGGGCCCCATCCAAGCTGGCCTTAAATGCCTCCAGGGATGGGACATCCACAACCTCTCTGGGCAACCTGTTCCAGCACCTCACCACTCTCTCAGTAAAAAACTTCCCCCTGACATCTAATCCAAATCTCCCCTTCTTTAGTTTAAAACCATTACTCTTTGACCTATTGCTATCTACCCATGTAAAAAGTTGATTTCCCTCCTGTTTATAAACTACCTTTAAATTTTGGAAGGCTTCCGTGAGGTGTCCTTGCAGCCTTCTCTTTTCGAGGCTGAACAGGCCCTGTTCCTTCAGACTGTTTTCATAGAAGAGGTACTCCAGCCCTTGGATCATCTCCATGGCCCTCCTCTGGACCCTCTCCAAAAGCTAGGTACCTATAGAACCCCTTCTTGTGATTTTTAACATCCCTCACCAAGTTTAGTTTGATGTGTGTCTTGGCATTCCTAATCCTATCTCTGCATGTCCGGACAACATTCCTGTATTCTTCCAAGGTGATGTGCCTTTGCTTCCATTAGCTGTACTTGCCCTTCTTTTCCCTCAGGCTGATCAGCAGGTCCTTGCCAATCCATGCCAGTTTCCTGCCTCCTCTGCCTGCTTTTTTCTGAGGCATGGAGAGATCTTGCACTCTCAGAAAGGCATCCTTAAAGAGTAGCCAGCTTTGTTCCACTCCTTTGTCTCTAAGGACAGCTTCCCAGGAGATCTTATCCAACAATTCCTTGAACAACCTGAAGTTTGCTCTGTTGAAATTCAGGGTCCTGACTCCAGTCTTTGCCAGGCCCACATTCCTCCAGATCATGAACTCAACCAGGGCATGGTTGCTGCAGCCCAGGCTGCCTCGAATCTTAACATCTTTGATGATCTTCTCTGCATTGGTGAGCAGTAAGTCCAGCAACAGTTCTCCTCTGGTCAAGCTGCCCAATACTTGAACTAGAAAGTTATCATCAGCGAACTCCAGGAATCTCCCAGATTGCTTACAGCTCACCATGTTGTCTTGCCACCAGATATCTAGGTGGTTGAAATCCCCCATCAGGATGACAGCCTGTGAGCATGAAATTTCTTGTAACTGATGCAGGAAGGCCTCATCAACAAGCTCATCTTGATCAGGTGGCCTGTAGTAGAGCCCAAACACCAGATGTCCTTTATTGGTCCCATCCCTAATTTTAACCCACAGACTGTCTAGCTGTTCCTGACGATTTCTCCAAGGGAGCTCCTCACAGTCTATCCACTCCTTAGCATAAATACCTCTCCAGCCTCGCCTATCCCTTCTAAAAGCTTATAGCCCTCAATGATGGTGTGCCAGTTATGTGAATCATCCCACCATGTTTCTGTGATTATACCCAGCAGAATTTGTCCCTTTCATTTTAGAACACCTCTGACATGTAGGCATCAGATTGATTTCAGAGCAACCTTCCATGCAGGGCAAAAATGACAGTCAGAGTGCCTTGATTCTGCTAGCAGAAGCTTCTGTCTCTGCCCAACTCCTGATCAACCAAAAGCAGCTCAGAGATGTTAGGATTGGAGAAAGAAGAAAAAAAAACAACCAAGTAAAGGCTTGAGAGTCTGAGCTCAGTTTCCCAACATTGGAGAGTTTAGAGGAGATGTGAGCTGGAGCTGAGAAAGTCTGTTTTGGAGAAAAATATTCTGGTGAAGAACTTGCAACTGAATTGGTTTTAAGCAGAAGTTTGTAGTTTGCTTTAGTCTAGGTCAGACAAACCACTATGATACAGCCCACATACTCAAAGAATACTACAAGAGAATGGTAGCAATGTCTGAGGATTTACCATCCAAAAACTGAATTATCTGAAGCATCTCTACGTGTTTGAGAATAACTGTTTTGAAAACCTAGCTAGAAAGTAGCAAATGACAGGTGACATCTTCCTTTGTACCAAAAACATTGAGCTTTACCTGCAGCTGGACAAGGGCAAAATGGTGTATAAAACAGGGCTGTTCATTAGTTATGGGGTCTCCTGAAAACAGAGTAATTTAATATTAGCCTTTATGAAATGCTTTTTCTTCAGAATGTTGGCTTATGTACAATTGAGGCTGCTGACTTCTATTCAGTCAGGGCGGTCTGCAAAGGAAAAGCAGGACAGTAAAGGAATGGCAGCCTTATGCAACAAGAATTAGTAGTCAAACCCTGGAAGCCTGAAAAGGGCATTATGCTTTGATTCCTAGAATAGTGTTGCTAATCTTCACAGGTCCTTAAAAAAACTCTCACAGCTTCAAATTGTTTGAATGCAGATTAAAAATAATTGACTTGGAAGCTGTGAAGGAAGACACAGCCAATCCAAAACAGTGCAGTCACTCGAGGATGGGCCAGAACAACCAAACCTGGGCATTTTGGCTGTGTAGCTCTTGAATGTGGATTTCTGGTATTGATGCAGCCCTACTGAGATAACTTCTGTGTTAGCCAGCCATCTCCTTTGGCACACAATAGTTACGCATATGGAAAAGGATGGTTTCTGTTCCTGTAAAACCCTACTAATTGTGAACTCATCGTCTTATTTAAGAGTACTGAGGACTCACATAATAATAATAACATACAAAATAAATGGTGTCTTGTTTTCAATTTTGCCCCTGAAAAATCTCTAGACTGCACAGAACTCAACCTGTGCAGGAGAATAGCTCAACAGACTTCATCTGGATTAGCAAGTGGGCAAATATAGACTCTTCAGGTATTTCAAGCCCAGGGCTTAGAATGTTAAGCCACCCACCCTTCCCACTCCATCTCTTAGACTATTACTTAAGCCTGATAATGCAGAGAGAAGCATTTATGTATATATTGGCACAGGTCAAAGAGCAGATTACAACAGCTCAGAATAACTTGTGTGAAATTTATAGTTAATCCTGTGTGCTCCTCTCTTTCTGTCTACCCCCTCCATTTCATAGTACTGATTTCTCCATTCTCAGAAGACTAAAGGTGGATTAGTTTTGCTCCATTTCATCTTCCCCAGTTTCAGCATGTCCCTGATGTCTGATGTTGGAGTCTGGGGCTTGGAGAGGACTCCAGACCTCCATCAGGCTGTGGATAGAATTACCAGTTTGCTAGGTAAACAAAGCTGACATTTGTCACAGTGACAGAGGGGAAACTCTTGACATGCAAAGGCTGTTAGGTAAGGATGAAGAAAGAAGCAGGAAATTAGGAGTGGCAAATCATTATGTGGTTTTGTGATAGGTGCATACCCTCTGTTACATAAAGAGCCCAGGCTATATTGACCAAACTGTTATGCAAAGTTCTGCCTTGTTCAGCTGAAGAAGACCTGTTTTGCTTGGTGTCTTAAAAGATACCAGGCTTTCAGGTTTGCTGGCAAAACCTGTGGAAATCCAAAATGCTAAGATGACCAACAATTATATATATTTTTTAAATCTCCCCTTCTCCTTCCTTCTCCCCAACCCTTTGTCATCACTCACCATTTTCTTTCAAGGTTATTGGTCAAGGAGGGAAACAGGGAGGTTACCAAGGCACTGGGCTGAGGCTCGCAGAATGACAGAGCAGTGTTCAGGGAGGCTGTGCAGAAGAAAAGCTTGTGCTCAAATGTTGTAGCCCTTTGCCATCACCTCTTGCACGATTCAGCTTTCTCCACCCCTAATGTTGAGCCTTTGCTCATGCTTTTAGGAGCATCTTCCTCGATATATAACAAAGCAGTAGGCAAGATAGAGTAAACTAAAAAACACACTGATAACCACAAAGCCTTTATTTTTCAGCAAATTTCTTGCTGACAGTTCAGGCAAACTTTTCTTGTTTTACAAACCCTCGCAAGACAAACCTATAGAAAAAAAAACTTTGAGAACAAAGATGCCTTCTAGGGGCAAGGATGTGCTCTTTGGCAGATAATCACAGATGTTCCTGCATCATATTTTAGGAATTAATGTCTCAAAGGTTGTACACAAGAAGGCTCCCAAAAGTTAAACATGCTTTCTATTATTCTCTAAACTACTCTGTATTATCACATGAGGACCTCAAGGAAGGAAAAAGTTAATACTCTACTTTCTTTACCTCATAGGCTTTTTTAAAATTTCTGTTAAAAATGAGAGATTATATATCATATTTGTCACAAGAAAGCTGTAAATTTAGTGTCACTAAACGAATTTGTAACCAGGTTGGTTAAAACAGATAATCTGATTTCTGTTGCACTTTTTCTGCAAAGCTCAGCTCACCAACATTGTTCTCACCAACAAATATGTTAATCACAACTGCACACACTTTTGGGCTTAAGCAATGCTTAAGTGATAAAGGGGAAAAAGGTCAAAATGTAAACTAGGAGTAGCTTTCATTTTCTCTATTAATAAATAATAGGGCAATAAATAGAAATCAATGATGGCTACCCTTTTGAAAAATACTTAAAATTTCTTTTAAAATACATACAGATTAATGAACTCTTTCCCATGAAAATTACTGTTCACTTTATCTATATAATAATTTAACGAACAGTGTTTAAAAGTAATTATGATTAACTGTACAGAGTTAATCTTCATTGCCTGCTTATATAGCATGACAATATTTCTGCGTTAGCTGGTAATGGTAGTAATATGTTCAGTAATGGCTGTAGATTACATTCTAATTTGTTTACACTTAAATGAAAATTTCGAAGAAGCCCTACGTACATTGTTACAGAAGCACAACTGCTTCAGTTTTAGGCATAATCAGTCACTGAGTAGCTGCAGAGAAGACAGCTCTAAACCTTTCCTTTTAATTTCCTCTTGTAAAGGACCTACAGGCTGGGCTGTCTTAACCCATGAATCTCAGGTGCTCTAATAGGAATTGGACACAGACCTCATTTTAAGACTCCACTTAAAGAATCAGCTTTTCCCATGCTTGATGGTGCAGTGCCATTGCTAGGGAACTACTCTGACCTAAAACTTTTAGATTAGAACTCATACCAACAAATCTTTATTTAAGAATTCAAAGATAACGACATTAAGCAAGAGATGATTTTACTAATAGAGATAAAATAGTCTTTTAGCTGGTAATGTCACGCTATTAGAGAATAAGTTAGTACTATTACAGCAATAAATCCTGCAACAAACCACTAGAAAATAAAATTAGGATTGTGAAATTGCACCAGTGATTGACTGGAAGTTCTTACAAAGTTAAAGAATACCACAACCTTTTTGGAATCAATATAAAACTGGATTTCAAAAAAAATTCTAGAGGTAGTTAAGAAGCAGAACAATGACATTCTTTAAGACAGTCTATAAACGAGTAGTGTTTAATGGAACCAGATTTAATAGTTATAGAACATTATTTTTATTCTGTGAATATTTTTATAAGGGTATAGTACCTTTAAATGGCACTTAAGCATAGCGACAAAAATAATGTAACTGCACTACTTTGAACTCAGGAAACTATAATTTAATCTCATCCTTATTTACAGTAATCAGACTAGTTACTTTACGTTTAAGATAAACTTATGCAATGTTACTCCAGATTAAGGCAAAGCAAACTGTCTGACTTTGTTTTTGTTGGTTTTGTTGCATTATGTCCAAAACTAATGTGAAAACAATTTCTACATGTACATGTCAACTCCAAAAAGCCAAAATATTTCAAGAAGTAAGAGCTGTAGACTTCTGTTACTTCTGAGGCAATTGTGAGAATGAAGAAGGGTTCAGAATTGGAAAAAGCAAGAATTATATTACTCTGGGCAAAGCGATAGCACTATCCACGTGTGCAAGGGCAACACAAGAATCACAAGAAGTACAGAAAATAAAAAGCATGAAATGTAGTGTGTCTTGCCAAGCACAATACCAGCTTATATGGCTCTTGACCCCTTACTATAGTGTGTAATGCATAGGTTGTTGCTGCAGCCTTACAGCTTGGTTAAGCTGTTTGGTTAGAGTAAACTAGGAAAAATGTACTTGCCTCGAGTTTTTTCAACCTGAAGAGATCCCTAAAATTATGCAGGCAGCCCAAAGTCAATTAGTTACATTAATCACCAAAACATATATGAAAAATTTTAAATATTTCTTTGTATGTTTTTTCTTAGAATATGAGCTGCAACTTCGTCTTTCACACAGAATTTCATGTTCAAATTATGTGTGTTTCCTTCTGCTACAATATCTGAGAATAGATACTTGCCTAATCCCATTAATGCCAACATGGCCAGAGAAGATAACATCTATTTATAGTTAGACCACAGAATCAGATGATGAAAAGTCTACCTGAAAATCACTGAAGATCAAAACAATAAAGGCACTGAAGTACAGTAGGGAAGGAGCTAGGATGAGAAAATGAGAAATAGTGATCTGTCTCCCCGCACTTGTCAGCATTGTGCAAAGTAGGAGGAGTGAGAAAAGAGCTTATTCTTTGCAGGGGAAAAGAAGGTTTTATATTTACTTTACATTGCTACATGCATAATTTGACACATAACTAAATTCTACTGAAGTAACACATTTCTGCATTTCTTATTATGTGTTCCACATCAAATAATCTGCTTTCACTTTCTTCTTTAGAATTTTAAATTGATTCCTTTTAAATTTTTGTTGGTTCCAATTTGCGTAATGATGTCAGATGAGGTCTAGTTTATCACAGGACTACTTTAAATCTTAAATGAAAAAGCACAAACTAGATTGATATCATTTGTTGCTTGCCTAACTAAAGATTTTTTCCACTCTTTAATGTGGAGTGTCCATTTTTCTGCATTTACCAACTTATGTCTGCACAAGAAGTTTAGGAAAAATACTATTCTCAGTTGAGAACCATCCAACGCTTTCAAAAATGTTAACAGAAAGTCCTTGAACTTGCGTACTTTTTCTCTGGTGCTACAAATCAAAACCTTATTAAACTTCTTTTCATACTGTATGTAGGCACCAAGACTGCCAGAATTCAAAAAGTGCTTGGACAGTGCTCTCAGACAGAGGGTTTGAATTTTGGGTGGTCCTGTGTGGAGCCAGGAGCTGGACTCAATGATCCTTATGGGTCCCTTTCCACTCAGGATATTCAATGATTCTGGTTTTTTTTTGCAAAGCAACAAGACAATTTATGCCAAAATAAGCAATAAGAGAACTAATGTAGCTGCATCCCATTTTCTGTATATTGTTTCACATATTAAATAGCTTTATAAATTTTGTCCTTCACAGGTCACAAGAACTCAAGCAATCAATTCTTGCAATATTCAATCACTACATTTTGTAGTTGCAAACCTATCCGCAAGCTCTTGGAAGTGGATGACAGTACTTTGGGTTTTTTGTTTAAAGTGAGAAGGCTTGTCAGAATAAGTGTTAAGCAGTACCAGTGATGACTACAGATTTTACTCCCTTATTCTATTTAAGAGAAAATAACACTTCCACTGAAATATCAATATAGCAGACAATTCTTTTCTAGGAATATTTCTTCTTTAACTTTGGTATAACATCATTTTGAATTATATAAAAATCTCTAAAATCTGTTATATATTCTCACAGAAAACCAAGTATACATCAATATATTTGGCAACTACTTAAATACTTTAAATAAGCGTAACTGTTTACTCTCTAAAATTCATCACTAGGCTGCATAAACCAGGGCTGCATGACAGTTATGCCCAAGCTGAGATGCAGAGAGAATAAAATAAGCAGGAGTTTAGCTTACTTTTATTTGCTATTTGTTTTTGGTTGGAGATTTTTCAATTTTTATTACAAATAGCTTAAGAATGAAGACTGTGATCATTTTTCCCTTGAATGGCATAATTAAATATGTCATTTAAAAAATGAACTTTGTTGCACTAGCATTTTAAAGAAAACATTACTTTTGAAGACTTTCATTGCTAAGCTGTGACAAAAGATAAACTCACCATCTATTATACTGCCAATGCCATTATATAAATAATGCTTACAAGTGTTAATGTATGAGTCATGAAGAAAACAATTACTGTACTACCACAATATTTTGTTCCTTGCTTACTGGTAAGTTTTTTGTTTAAATGAAAATCCTAAAAAGGAGAAAGATGTTTGTAACAGACCAAAGCTGGAAGGACCAAGGTTAGCAAGGAGGTGAAATGCAACACAAAAATGCAAACTTTATTATTTTTTTTTCCACACAAACCTCACTGGCTTCCTATGAGACTAATATTTCACACTTTACTTGCTACAGGTTTTAAACTGGGCATACAGGAAACACAGAAGAGAAAGCCTATGGACTTTTTAAGAGCATTTGACCATCATATTCACAATGGAATACCGCTAAGCATGGATGACCCCAACTTGTCTCAAGAAGAATTAGGCTGCTATAATAGGAACTGCAGATTAACCTCAGGCCTAACACTTTAACACAGCTTTCTGAGGAGATTCCTACTTGTGAGAAAACAGAAGCCTATGTGAGAAATTAATATTTTATTCTGACAACATAGGACTTGATTGAATGCCTTAATTTTATCAAAATGAGTTTCTTTAAATTTGGATAAACTTTAAACCAGTCCACAGACTATATGTTTTTACATAATAGCTTCAGCAATAGAAGTCACGACTGTTTTAAATTGTAAAAGCTCCACTTTTAAACCATGATATTGTCTGGCCATAAAAAGTTAGACAAAGGAAAAATCAGATCATGTATCTATAAAAGTCAGCTAGGCGAAATTTGAGAGAAAGTTTAAGTTTGCTAGCTATCTAGATAAACAGCACTGCTATATAAAAGGTACTACTAAGAAGAAGGAAAACATTGATATCAAGACATTTTATATACTCCAGTGCTCACTGTGATAACAGCCCCTTTATTAGGAAGCAACAGCCAGACAAGAGTGAAAAGCACAGGAAATCAAATTTTGACCTACAAACTTGAGAAGTTTCTGTAGTTCTGAGAGAAACTGAATGTGGGCAAAAGCCCAAATGACCAAATTATTTCTGAAGTCATGTGTATTGTGCATGCAACTGCTCACATGCATTAACTTTGGTGGTTTGCAGATGAAAAAATATCATCTGTTTAATATTGTGCAGTGTCTAAATGTTCTACATAATGTTGTAGGAAGATAATGATCCCTTATTTGTGGAATTGTAGTTGCCATTCAAGAGACCCCAGTGTGATATTCCCAGTAAGCTTTCCATTGACTGCTCTTCACATGCCTGTACTTAACTAAAAGCACTTTTCAGGATGAAAGCTTACATTTCCACCAGAATCCCCTGTGGATGAAAAAAACTGTATAAACGTATAGGACAAAAAGTGAATATGTGGAATGAGGAGATCCTTTTATTTTACTTCATCAGTAACAGCATTCCTTTCTCCTGCCCTGAGAGGCTGCTTTATTTCCAGCTTCACACATAAAAAGCATCATAGGCATGTACTTGAAAAGTATTTGATTGATATTTGTTATGTCTAAAACTATGCCTTAAAAATAGTGGCTATCAGTCTTGGTAATAAAGAAACAGAGTACTGTTAACAATATTAGAAAAAAAAGAAAATCAGGCCATCACAGAAAGGCAATTGTTATACTGCATAAAGATAAAAATACAACAAATTTGTAAAGCTCTATAAAAAGTTGGCTTGGGCTCAGGTTATAATTCTTACATCTCTGACTCCTAGCATTACAGAACAGAGACACATGGGAAAAAAAAGCAGTAGAAAATACTTTCTCTTGTATTGGCTATACAGCCATACTCTGCTGTCTCAGAAGGATATATTCCTGAAAAGTGCAAAGGTTAGAAATACAATGGGTAGCAAAGCAGTTTGTCTGAGATACTGAATTCCTGGCCATTTTTCTATTTTTCCATCCTTTCCCCATGACTGATCTTGTTTCAGCTGAGGAAGATGAGGATAAAGACAAAGACAGGGAAAGTTCAGAAAGAAATAACAAGAATGTTCCCAGTAAAAGAGGCAAGTTCAGTCACACAGATGAAGCAGCTGAGATCTTTCAGGACAGAGATCCAGAAAGCCGTGCTAAAAAGACAGCATGTCCTGTAGCTAACAGTCCCAGCATGGCTCCTCCTGCCTCTGTCCTCCATGCGATATGTACTGTCCCTTTATGTTTAAAACACATTTATTAAGTGCCTGTTTGCTCACTAATTCTTATGGGAAAAGTTACTTCACTCTCTAGCAGCCTTACTGCTTCATATATGAGCGATGAGTGTCTGCAGAGCAAAGTGAAAAAACTGTAACACCATACAGAGAAGTGACCATTAGCGGGGCACTGCCATTTTGTTTGTATCTGGCCACTGCCCAGGTAACTAAACGTGAGCAAATCCTCTCTCTGAAATCCACATTTATTTCACTCTCCACACTTTCACATCGATCCAGAATCTTAAGGTCTCAAAAATCTGCAGAGCATGTGCTGGTAGATACACTGCAGCACTGCAGTGAGGACCCACCAGCATAAGGCAGTCCTCAAGACAGACCTAGAAAACACACCACACTTGTCTGCCAGTCTGGCAGTTGTAAGATATCTTTTACCTTCTTCCTTCACAACCACATAGTCTAAGGTCATCTACACCTAATTAAAGGTGCTACACACAAATACTAGATGGCCAGAGTTTTGACATTGCCTGTTCCCTAACAGGTAGCTACATTAAGGAGAGCAAACTGCAATCACAAGCACTTATTGCGGTAGCTGGGATGGTAAACTGGAATTATAGCCAAGAGAATTTGCTTTACCTCTTCATTCAGTCTGTCTAGTCTTGTAATTTGCACACTGTGTATTATCTCCTTATCTTAATTACATTTTCCTCCCTGCCATATACTCAATACAGTAGTTTGGGGAGATTTGGGTTTTTTTTGTGATGAGCTTCACTGGTTAAGTGGAGATCATATTTTCCCCTTTGTCTAATATTGTTGTGAAAAAGGAGTTCATTAACTTTGTATTTGATCATATGATTATTTTTATATACTCACATACAAGCATTGGATAAGCAAAGTATAAAGAAAAAAATAATAATAAGCAAAGTAGAAAGAATAACCAGTGAACTGCAAATTACATCTCATTTTTAGAATTGCTTCTTGACATTTTTAAAGTGTCCCTGGAAAAGTACTAGCAAGAGTCCTACTCAAAGCCCTCAAAGGCCAGTCCCACCTCTTGATCTCTAGTGTACCACAGCAGCAACCCAGTCCGCAACAGCAGTTTGGTGAACAGTGCACAAAGAAAAGCCTGAAGGCTACAACTCACAAGCACTAGCATACGATTAAAGAAGAAAAGAAGATTTACCTGGTTCAGATCAAAGATATCAAACACTCGTTTAATGTATAGATCTCCCTGTGGATCCAGCCCTTGCAGACCAAGGAGTTTCTTGAATTCGTGCAGGCTAAGTTGCCCAGATGGGCACTCTCTCATAAATTTGCTGTAATAATGGTGCATCTCTGGGATAGGGCCATCACCTGGTAAAGATTCACTGGCACCCATATTATTACGCAGATGTCTCTTTTATTCTATTCACAATTATGTCTTCCAGGTTCAGAGTCTTGCACATGACCAGAATTCAGGCAAGTACTGCATTTAAAGGGCCACAGTAAACCTCTTACGGCTAAGCTTCTCTTTTTATTTAGTGACTCTTTGAGCCCATGTGAGATTACCTTTAATGCCTGGTTCTAAACAAGATGGGATTTCATAATGTGGTTAAAGTAGAAGTATAGATGCCCAGACTCAAATAATGGTTCGTGAAAATCCAAACTCCCACTAACTACAAACATACTAGAAAAACTGGGAGATCCTCAAAGTGGTTGACTATGAACAATTAGCAACACATAAAAGTCTAATCCTGGACTGGCTAGGAAATAATTATACTTTATCCCATAAATAAGGATGAAAAAGTTGAGACCACTAGTGGACAGCTCACCGTTACATCTCCACTGTAGGAGGGCTAAGCCTTTCTAAACACAGCCTTTTGGACTCCTCCTTGAAGCACTTCTTATCATGGATACGCTAGTGATCTCTTGCACCTGTGCGCAATTGCACCGTGTTTGCTCCAGCAAAGCACGGTCCCCAAGTAAAATACAACTTTCTGATCATCAGCACAGTGATAGATCTTGAGCAAAAGAGGAATATTTTACACAAACTTCTTTAAAAAGAATCAGCTAGATCTGTTGATTAAATAGAAGTTCCCTTGTTGTTGGTCAGTGCTGTAGTCCTGCTTTTTGTTTTACAGCTTTCAGGAACTGAATTATTTCTTCCTCTGTAAGATCAGGGAAGGGGCTGGGTATCAGTAATACTTCGCTGCTGATTACCTTCTATACAGGGAGATGAGCGGCTCAGGGGAATTACTAGAGCTATAAATA
Organism: Numida meleagris; assembly: GCF_002078875.1. Classification (NCBI taxonomy): domain Eukaryota; kingdom Metazoa; phylum Chordata; class Aves; order Galliformes; family Numididae; genus Numida; species Numida meleagris. The sequence continues at coordinate 85,612,763 of NC_034409.1, forward strand.
CTAGTGTAAAACTATAGGATGCTAGAGATGTAGGAACAAAGCACTCCCACTTATCCTTTTCATTTACAATCACATGGTGAAGTTAAAGAGCATAGTCCTGTGAGATGTTGAGTGCCGTGTGAAAAACAGCAGCCCCCTCCAACCCACACAGGCCAGAGAACAATCAATATTTCATGGGACTGGGCCTGTTTTTAAAGAGACTCCATATGATCTTAGTGGGTTTTGCTAGAGCTCTCTCCACAAGAACACTGTGAAGTTCAATATCATATACTATATTGTGACGTATGTGGGTAAGAAAGCTGCACACTCCTCAAAAGTGCCCATGAACTTTCAAAGATTGAGCAGGAAGCACAAACATTGTTCAGCCAAAGATGGTTCTGTAGGCAGAGCATACACACCAAACTGGGTAGTGGTATTGCAGTCCTTTCACCAGAGACCATCTCCGATCCCTAGAGCTTCTTCATGATGCCAACGATGGAGGGAGAGTGGGGACACATCTGGTGCGGTAAGCAGGGAAGCATACCTTGGGTCTTCTGAGTTTGTACGGCCAGTGGGTGCAGGGAAGACCCCCAGACTGAATAACAGTTCTAAGGGAGAGCAGGAGAGCCCATACAGGCCTTAGACCATTTATTGGAGCTGAGGGAGTCTCTGAGCTGAGGCAAGAAGGGAAGGGTCACAATAGTATCTCATCCATGCCACAAAAAGCTCTTCTCTGAAGAAGGAAGAACATTCTAGCTTACATCATAGCTTACATCCACTGCCTGCCTGCAGGTGAGTGTAAGCTGAGTGTGGAGTGGTGTGGAGGAAGAAGGAAGCAAGGACAAGGGAGGTGAAGAGAAATAAGCAGACAAACCTCTTGCTTATGCACAGTGACAAAAATTTCATTTTTTCTTCCTCAGTCATCATAACCTGCACTTAAAGCAGTGGACAACCATTGTGTCAAACATCTGAGAAAGACAGAGCACCAGGGATCTGACTTAGGCTGCTAACTTCACGAGATGAGATTAGGTAAGGATTCTCCTTCCTCTCATACCTCTTCTCTTGTTCAGTGGCAACTTTCTTGCATCACATCACCTTCTGCAAAACCTGGACCCCACTTAGGCAAACAGAACTTGGCAGCTGCCCACATCAGTTGATCCCTCTCCACTCCCTCCTATATTTCTCACCCTTTCACACCAAAACCCAAACACTTCCTCTGCTAGTTTATTTCAAATAGCAGGTCTCAGGAAAGTGTATCCGTGGTGTCTGAGGCACATGAGAAAGAGTTCTGCACTGACTTAAAGATGGGGCCTTAGAAGTCATACTTTTGTCAGATTTTGCACTTTCTCATAAAAAGCATGTAAGGAAATGTTACTTTAAAATCATTCCAAGTTTACTTTAATACTTGTTTTCAGGATTACCTGTTTTCATTTAATAACAATAACTAAAATATTTGTAAAAGACAGCAAAAATGCCTGAAGAAAAAGAAATCTGATTTATAGTTCACCCTCACAGCATCCTTCACCTCTAGTGTGGGACTGGAGCAGTATATAATAGCTAATATTACACCTGACAAAAAAAAAAAAGGGAAGTGAGTTTTATGGAGCACAAAAAGGCTTAAATTTATAGCCTGCTGCATAGTTTGACAGCAGTTAATAAACTCACAGACAAAGTGTGTGCTGAGATAGTAGAAATTCTACGGAAATTGCCTATTCCTGAAGCCAATGGCAATGGAACACTTCTACTTTTATAAACAAAAAAAAAAAGAAAAATGTCATAACATTGTGGAACCAAACTGAGGAAACTAATATAGCAAAGCCATCTAAAAAGCACTGAAACAATGGGTATGGAGACCATCATGTATATATATATATATAGGAAGCCCAGTGAAGCAATTCCAAAAAAGCAATGTGTGTCAAAATGAACTGATGCTAAATGCCAAAGATAAAATTTCAGTATCTATTAAAATCTACATTGGAGATGGCAAGAAGCTTTCTGGAGCTTGTACAATATTTTGGGAATTAAGAAAGAAGTACATACCAGTAACAGGGAGATCATGTATTTGCACTGAGAATAAAAGTCCTATAATAAAGATTATTGGTTCCAGAACAGACTGCTGCAAAACTGGAAGAACATGAAGCACACAGCAAATGCACTCTGTAGATAAAGGAAAATTGTCTGTGTAGGCAAACATGATAAAACAAAACCCTGCACTTAGCAGGGGGGGGTTGAGACTCGATGATCCTTGAGGTCCTTTTCAACCCAGGCCATTCTATGATTCTATGATTCTATGAAAACAAAAATAGATTCATTAATCCTGCTCTGAAAATGTTATTAAGTCATCAGTTTTGGAAGGGATGATGCTATTTGAATTTCTTTACAAATTAAAGAAAAAGTAGTTCCTTTGACATAGGTTAAAAATAGTGGTTGCTCCTCTTTTTTCTTTTTCTCTTCACAACAGGGTGATCACAACCTACACTGATAAGAAAAATGGGAGAAAAATAATAAAGAAGACATTCTTTTTCTCTTGGATATTATGACAGTTGTGGTGACTCAAATGTAAGGAGCAGACACTAAATCCCTGTGTTGTGAAATAAGGTCACACGTCTTTAAACTGTGATATATTCAGCTGAATACTACCTATATGAAGTGGAAGACAAACAATGACAACTGCTAATGCTTGAAGTAGCACATACCAAGCATTAAATGCACTTGAATAAAAATCCGATTCCTAACTAAAAGTTGTGTCACCTTTGCCTATTCACTTTCTGTCTTTTTTTTCTTGATTTTTGAATCTATTCAAGCTCTCACCAACCCCAATGCTTTTCCTTCCTCAGCAATTCCTACCTGCCATTTGTTTTGAAAAGTGCCATTTCTCTCTCCTGTGTGATTTGGCTTTGCCCCTGGACTTTGCCCCTCTTTTTCTTCTTGCATTCCTTTTCCTCCTTGTCCTTCACTGCTATCAGATGATGTCCTACTGCTGCTGAGTGCCTACAGACATCTGCAGCTGCTGTTTACCATCACAAGGCATCTGTGACTGCTTGTTTCAGTTGCAGAGGGGAGCTACCTACGAAGCACCAGAGAAGGCCACACTGCAAAAATTCTCATATCACAGTCTAACCATCTGAGTTAGGAGCGCATTTCCCTTTCTCTACACTGTCACCCTCCTCCACCACTGCCAAATCTGCACTAGCATATAGCTACTCCTCATCTCTTGCTCACCTCCTTCGTAAACAAGAAGGCTTTTCTGCTGGTGAGGCAAGTTTAACTTTCTAGCATAACATACAGTCTCTCAGCCAGGGAGGAGAGGATTCACTAAATTCCTGCTAACTCTGGCATCGGGAACAGGAAAAGAAGGGTTTTCACTGTTTCCTATGGCTTCACACCATGGTATATGCATCAAAGCATGTAGGGATAAGTGTAGATGCTTGATTGTTGTTTCATTGAAAATATTGATCAAACAGTGGCACAACTTTGTCAGTTAACAAAGTTCATTCTATGCCTTCTATTATATGTCTATGTGCAGTTAATTCCTTGGGATTGTGCATAAATTTAAAACAGAAACAGAAGACAGTGACCATTTAAAAGTACATCTACGGAAGCCTGTTATGAATGATTCCTTTTTGTACTACTATTACAATAACTACTGTTATTTCTGACATGGAGACTAATAAGAATAGCACGATACATGTACTGCTGATGAGATAAGCAATTGTGCTTACCTGGTGTGTAGTCTAGCCTAGGCTTTTTTTGCCATTAAATTAAGCACTTAGAGATACAATTCTGCTGATCTGGTTAGCCACACACTACAGCACACCATTGTCTATAAATAATCAGCAGACCATGCATAATGAAATAACGTCTTATACTTAGTGCATAACCATTTGTAGTGCAGTCGTTTTCATTTTAAAGATAAGAGGTTACATCAGGCTGGCGGCCAGTCACTAGCAGGGCTCCCAAGGGCTCCATTTTTCAGGCCAGTTGTCTTTAAAGTTTTCATCAGTGACTTGCACACAGGATTTTGGGTGGTCCTGTGTGGGGCCGGCAGTTGGACTTGACAGTCCTTGTGGGCCCCTTCCAACTCGGGATATTCTGTGATTCTACTCTGACACTTTATGTAGTCTTCCCTTAACACAGTAAGAGGCCCCTTCTGAAGCTGTTTATTTTCATCAAAGTTTCTAGTTGCCTATAGATGTATCCTCCTTACACAGATCTCCATACAGGTTCAGGAATAGTTTCTTTTCGAGTCTACTGCAAATTCACTGATTATCCTGAACTGACAAGAGTTTGGGCTGTGCCTTGTTGAGAGGGCATCAGGGAACTACTAGTAAGACTGGCAACTTCTGACTGAGGACAGAAAAGCAGTGTCATGATTGTTAAATGATTACTTTCAAGTGATCTTAGTAGAACTGAAAGAAAGGAAGCAGTCCTCTCAGCCAGTAAAAATCTGAGATTTCAGTGAAGTGTCCTGATTCCAAATGGAAGAAACAAAAAACCCCACAAATCCCCCAACATTCATATGCTGATATACCTGAGGAGGAAGAGGAAAACCAAGCAAATACTTAATTTTGAAAAAAAAAAAAAAAAAAAAACCCTCAATTTTCAATTGCCTGTAACTGCCATTAGTTTAAGTTTATTAAAAAAATCATTTTCAATTTAAGTTAATAAATTCTTCCTTCAAGAGTTCCAAAAATCTTTGTATTAAGGGTTATATCTCTGAATTAACTCCAACCCCAATTATATTTTGATGCCATAGGCTGTTTTCATAAAGGATTTTGGCTTAGACAAATCGATTTTTTCTGGTTAATAATGTTACATACAGCTCTTTAAACAACTCTAAATCCTTGCTGCTTCTTTTTATCTGCCTACACAGCAGAGATATTTGGAAGAACTTCATCTATTAAAGCATCCTTAATTTTTTTGCCCCACCAGCAAAAAAAAATCCACCGAGTTAAGCATTTCAGAAGAGGGAAAATAGAGCCAATAGAGAGAGACATCAGTAAACATTTAATTAAAAGGAGAGGCTGTCTTCTGTAATTAGGTACTGTTGCTCTGATTGGAGATGTTGTCCTTGGTGTCTTAAGCCTAGACACTGAGCAGCTTGCATCTCCTAGTGGCTTCAGTTAGCAGTGCAGTGGTTTGTTGTGATTGCTAAACAGCAATTGCAAATTGGTACTGAGCACTTCCTGCCCAAGTCCTCTCTTCAGCCGGTGGGAAAAGTGGGCTCTGTGGCGTGACACTTCAACGCGCCATTCCTGGTCTCTTCTTTCACCTCTTACTGCAGCTCAGGAAACTACCACATTTATTACCATGTGTTTTTTTGTCCTAGTGTCAGCTCTGTTTCTGACGGAGAATGAGTCTGTCACCAAGATTTTAACTATCTTTTCAATACTCCTTCTCTGCAACCTGAATTTCTGTTCCACAAGGGTTTGAATTAATATACCAAGAAGAGATTAGACATTATTTCTTCTTTCCACTCTTTGAACAGTTATTTATCTCTCTTTACATGTGTGCCTTGTTTTTGTTCCTTTGTTATATATATTAAATATGTATATATATATTTTTAACTGTTTTCTTATTTTCCCTCCTGGAAGTCTGGTATCTACTTATCTTCTTCTTGTCTAATCCTATTTTTTATTCTACTTTTTTTTTTTTCACTACACTTCTTGATTCTTTCAATTTCTCTTCTAGAAGAAATAACACCATCTTGGAAATTCTGATTTATGGAATTATTCAAGTTTATCTTCCTCCCTTGCTCAGACTTGCATGTTCCTTCTTGGTTTGGTTTTTTTTTTGTTGTTTTTGGTTTTTTTTTGTTTTTTGTTTTTGTTTTGTTTTGTTTTTGTATTTTTTCCAGGGTGCGATGAGGGAAGTAATAATAAGAGCTATACTACTGTTCTGCAAACTTTCCAAATGAGAATAAAAACAGATAATAACAGGTAATAAGATAAAGAAAAAAATTAGATTCATTGTAATGATCTAAGTATGCAGCTCAGTAAACCTGAAGAGATTTCACTTTGGAAACAGCAGGAAAAATAATTTTTTAAAAGGAGAACGAAGACAAAAATATTCACACAAATTTCAACAGTGAAAGGGAGGAATCTGAGGATTTTAAGACTTGGCCAATCTTACCTGCAAGGAGTTATTTGGTAAAGTTTTGAAGAGCTCTTCTCTTAAATAACCTCAGTACATTAGACAGAATCCAACAAATCAAGTTTTCTCAATTTAAGCAATGCGAAATGGAAATTAATGAGAAAAAAAAATCCCGATTATCTGTCCCTTCTTATTTGATATCACTAGGCCCAAATCTTCTACTGTGCATGCTAACATATACATTTCATGATGAAAATAGTCCAAGAAAGTTTCTTACCTGATTCATGTAAAAAATGTGAAACACCTGCTCAACAGATCTGTTTGCCCGAAGTTTCGTATCACAGAAACTACGTATTATCTTAAATTCATGGAGAGTAAATTGAGCAGAAGGGCAATGGTCCATAAAGCTCTTGAACCACTGACTGTTTTCTGTTGCTGCAAAATCATCAGCTGATTCTTTGGCACCGATAACACTGTCCACTTTTCCTCTCCATCCACACCGCACTGTTAATATTTGCACAGTGCTCCTGCATGCCCTGGCTTGCTGCCAGCTAGAACTGAACCACAATCCAGGAGCTGTAAAACTACCATAAACCTCTCAAAGATCTGTGCAGATCTAGATTAGGTAAAAATAGAAACTCCATAGGATCATCCTCTGTGATCCGTCTGAGCCAGACAGGTTTGTAAATAAGCATATACTTCTCTCTGGCTAGAGCTACCTTGACACCTCAGTGAGTTCCCAGGACTCAACTTGCATCTGCAGGAGCTATCTTGAAGACAGAACATGAGATTTTTGCTTGTATTGTGTACAAGCCCGCGTCAGGTTTGCAGCCTTGGTTCTCTTGCAAAACTTTCAATACTTCGCACTAAAATTGCTCTGGCTATGATGACTTTGAATGCTTCACAAGCAGCTAAATGGTGCCGCTGTGTGCTTTGTTTGGATGGCTTTACTTTCAGCCCACTGGAAAACAAGGAGAAAAACAAATCTTGAAAAAATACTAATAATATATATTGGGACTCTAATGTGTGCTAGTACATGTACATCCAGCTGAAAGACCATACAGAACACACAAGAAGATAATACTGGTATCGAAAACAAATGTTCTGAAAATCTCTCACAGGAAACATCAGGTTATTTAAATAAGAAAACTGGTGAAATTCACACATGAGAATGAAAGTACATAAATCAGTGCTATTGAAATTTAGGAGGAGAACATTTTAATTGAAAGCAGACTCTTAATGACTCTCCAATTAAAATACATGCTTTGAAGTTGACTTACTTCCTATCTAACCCAAGAATGAGATAAACACTTCTCATATAATCTTGAGGTAAAAAGAACTAGGAATATGCCCTTATATATATAATCCTGAAACAGCAGAAAAAAAGGAAGTGTAATCATATTGCTTCATTTGCATAATCCATTTAAGACTCATGTTCTGTTCACACAATCTCAGATAATGCAGTGACATAAATTACAGTATTTAAAGCATGTATCATAGAAACTGGAAGTTGATAAAACTACCTCCATCAATTTCATGTTCAGAGAAAAGTTTGCAGTACACTGATGTCCATTATTTGCTTGGAATTTCAATTCCTAAATGCCAAACACATATGCAGTATCTTGCAGAGATATTGGATTCCAAATTTGTTTCCACATTAAGTAACGTCAAAGATCTGGCAAGTTATTTTTGACATCATGGAGGAGACAAAATCTGGTCCTCTAGCAGAAGAAAAATAACATCTAGAATTTAGAATAAACAAATAAACAAACCATCCCTGCAGTTTGCAGCTTTGAAGTATAATTGCAGTGGGCAAGGTAGTCTGAACAATAGTAACTTTTGGCATTTCTAAATGCTATGACACATCAGAACTTCGATTTATGTGTAATTTCTTTCACAAACTGACAAAATGTACCTCTTTATTCTGTTAAGAAGTAAACAGTTCCTGCTGACCAAATCAGGTAGGGTGATTTTCCACTGAAGTGGAGGGCAGAGAGACTTGGTTCTCCTAATGTGCAAAGAGCTGAGTCATTTTGTCATAAGATCCTTTGGCTCAGCATGGAATGGAGTCTTAAGCTGGATTTTTGCATTAAGACCAGAATCCAGAAGACAACTGCATTTTGATTGTACAGCATATAATTCATACTCTTGTTAGGGAAGTGTCAATATGGTCAGAATGGTCAAAAATAGTATGAGGATACCATTCCTGAGAAAGCTCATTGCGAGTCATAAAAATCCCCTATGAATTGCTCTCATATGGCTGGCATGCCAAAGGTCACTGTTTTATATAAACTGGCTGAAGCTTGTAGAGTGACTTCACAGGAAACATTCATTACAACAGATACCACATCAAACTAAACAAATCCAATATGAATTCCAAAGGAGAAGGTTATAAAATGCTGGCACATGGCTTGAAAGGTCTTGGTCCTCATAGAATTGTAGAATCTCCCAAACTGGAAGGGCCCCACCGACATTACTCAGTTCAACTGCTGGCTCCACACAGCACCACCCAAAATTCAAACCCTGAGAGCAGTGTTTAAATGTCCCTTGAACTCCAGCAGCTTGGGGCCGTGCCCACTGCCCTAGGCAGCCTGTTCCAGGGCCCAGCCACCTCTGGCGCAGAAGCTGTTCCTAACACCCAGCTGCCCCCCCCCAAGCAGCTCCATGCTGTTCCCTCGGGCCCTGTCACTGTCACCAAAGAGCAGAGCTTAGCGCTGCTCCTTTGTTCCCTCATGAGGGGCTGTAGGCTGCCATGAGGCCTCCCCTCAGCTCCTCTGCTCTGGGCTGAACTAACCAGGGGACCTCAGTCCCTCCTCACACATCCTGCCCTCCAGATCCTTCCCCACCTTTGCAGCCCTCCTTTGGACTCTCTATCAAAGTTTTATGTCTTTCTCACATCATGGCACCCAAAGCTGCACCCAGTGCTGGAGGTGAGGCAGCACAGAACAGAGCAGGACAACCCCTTCTTCTGCCTGGCTGGCAGTGCTGGGCCTGATGCACCCCAGGGTACAGGGGGATTGTTTTTGCTAAAGGGTTTCTACTGAGATGTTCACAAGACTACCTAAGAGAAAAATAAGACTAAGGTATTGCTCATCTAGATACTATATGCTGCATCTGAATCTTTTGTAGCTATACTATTGTAAAACACTGGAGTTCAGTTAATGCATTTCCTTAAGCTACTAAATTACATAAATGGATTGCTTAAGGAGAAAAACTTGACAGCCTTTTATCTGGGAGTAGATGTCACATTTTTAGTAATAATACCCGTCACAAGAAGATACAGATGGTACAATCTCAGGTGTATGGCTATTCCAAATGTGCGCTGGCAACCCTGCCTTCTAAGAAACTCTTCCTGGGCCTTCTGCTGCAACAGCTCAATTAGGAAAATATACAATAAAATCTGCCTCAGATTACAGTAGTTAATGGCAAACTGTTAAAACATCTTGCAGAACTGGAAATGAAGATCAGATCTTTAGCTGGAGCTCATTATTAAATAATGAAGTTATGAGCTTAGTATATGCAGTTTTATAGTAAATTTTATGAAGCTCTAAAGGCCAAATCGTTATTTAATTTCATCAAAATGGGGGGAAGACTTCCAAACGGATAAAATATTGAAACATCTTTTTCTGTCTAACATGGAACATTAATTAAACAAGCTCTTCTGAGAACAGCAAAACAAAAGCCTATACTTACGTAGACTCTGTCTACTCCCTGCTAAATCTCCTCATCCTGGTACACCAGCTCCACTCCGTATTTTCACCAAGCAAAAGAAAATAAGTGCCTGATTATTTTTCCTGCCAGCTGCTGCTTTGAACAATGAATAAAAGCTGAATTCTGCATGAGTGGGGGAATCATTCTGGGTGTGTCCCGGCTACCCAGCTGCCAATTTTGAAACAACTTTAGGAAGAAATTAGTTGAAATTTCTGCTCCCTGAAATTTCATTGAAATATGCCAAGGGATTAAAAAGTTATGGGTTGACAAGAACAGGGGATTAGAGACTGCTAGATGGGATCATGTAACAATAAAACTCTGATGTGTGTATAACCTGGCAAGTCTAAGGAACTTAATATTCATCAGTTAACTTGAGCAAGCTGCTGCTTGGGTGCTAAGCTATTTGGATGGGAAAGGAAGATCCACCACTGTAAAAAACAACCAACCAATTAAAAGACATCCCTATTTTTAAAAAGCTGTCCCCCTTTATAGATTGAAGTCTATCCCCTTCTTTCTTATACCCCTCTTTGGATACTGAAATATATTATGGATATTAGGTCTCCCCAAATAATTTTTTTCTTATGGGAATAACCTAGATGTGGAAAATTATTCTCCACAACTGTAGCTTGTTGGATTTTAATACTTGAAGTATGTAAAAAACAACAATCATCCTCTATAACTACATTCTTAATACTATGAGTATTATAAACAAGTGAAGAAAACTGGTACACCTTCAATCATATTTAGTATATATTAGCCCATATAAGGGCTACAAATATTAGAGAAAACTGAATGGGATGAGGTGATAAGGAGCAACCATACCTTGAAGGTTTGTGAACTAACTTACTTGCTACCTGTACTGTTTTCACTATTTACTGAGTAGAACGGGTATTTTCAAAGATAAGGACCAATGTCAACAGTAGTGACAAGTTCTCATGGGCATATCTATTGGTGTAAAACTATTCTAAAGGGTGCTTTCCTCTTCTCACCCTCTCCCACTCAGTTATTCCACACCAAGTGTCCAGTTTCCTGATACCTCTAGTTGGTCTTGCATTGGGATGCTATCTCCTTCACAGAAACCTGATTTGAAGAAGTGTTTATTTCCACATTCTGATTTTCTGAAAAGTAACTAAAGCTCAGGGCTCAATTTTCTTATGCAATAATGCTTTCATTTATTTATGTAGTAATAAGTTTTTACACCATAATGGGCCCATCCTTTCTTTCAGCTGGAAGCTGACTTTGTTGTTTTACTATTGACAATTCAGCCTAAACCTAATTTAAGTCAAGAACAAACACTTCTGTAGGGATTACAGATGACTCTCCACTTCTTCTCTAGTATTTAATAAAGTGATACTTTGGCTTAAAAAGGAATAACAAGGCACCATCTTCTGGATGGTTGTCATGTCTAGAAGGAATCTGATGAACTTTGAGCTGGAAGAAATTATGACAACACAACCAACAACTGCTGGAGGCCTTTGGGTTCTCTTGGGATGTTAAAATTGGGAAGAGAGATTAAAACCAGACAAATGTGTCTTTGGAAAAGGGACATTGACTGATACCAGCCTAACCCATACAAGGTGCTCAAAAAGAATACAGAAACATTTTATCTGGTGATGGAAGAAATCCCGTTGTGTCTCTGTTGCACATTCTTAAAGCAGTAACACTGAGTGACCCAGTCTAAAACTTAGTGCTCTAAAAATATTTTTCAAGTAATGTAAATAAACTTCCAATTACAAACATACATGTAAAATAATAATAAAAATCCATCTTTCAAGGGTGAGAAATTATTCAGCACATTCTAATGAATGTATGCTATTTCCAAAATGTACTTGGAGCAAAGCATTCAAAATTGTTTGCCAGACATTCCCATTTATTTGCCAGTAGTTTTCTGTTGAATCACTTTTGATTCATTTCCATTACCTCTGAATAGCCAGCATTACCAGCACTCTGAGACATGCTGCTGAATGCATCAAGTAGTACAGCCATTAGAGTATCATGAAGTTAAAAATGAATTCTTACCTTATTCATGTCAAATGTATGAAATACTTGTTCAACATAGCTGTTCGCTTCTGGAGTAAGTCCATGCAGATCCAAGACGTGTTTAAATTCATGCAAACAAAGTTGCCCAGATGGGCACTCCTTCATAAATTTTGTATACCAGTGATGAATTTCCATGGCATTAATGTCATCGGCTGATCCAGAAGCACCCATAGTGTCAATCATACCAAGTAACCTTTTTCAGTATTTATTCATCCAAACGTTCACTCTTGCTTCCCAGCAGCAATCACTCAAACACCAGCTCTGAATCTGAGAGCTGCTTTAAACTTCTTACAGATTGCTACCAATTTAGACTAAGCAAATATAGCACCCTAGCAAGATTACCAGTGCTCAGTTTCAGTGCACCATGGTTTTATTAGCTGATCACAGTCTTTGTGTACAGTCAGTCTGCACAGCCTCAGGAGGACATGAGGACACATTATGCTGTTGGAAACTGTAGAGCTTAAGCTATATGAAGTGGATAATATCAAGTAAACAACACAGAGGGATTTTGAGAGTAGTTTCTAAACCTTTGTTTTATTAATTTATAAGGTTTTAACTAAACACTCAGCCCAAATGTCCTTTCACTGTTGTGGGGATTATATTTACAAAGATAAAGTACTCTTTACAGTAACTTGTGGAGTCTTGATAGAAACTACAGCATATTAGTAACCTGAAGGTTGTATGAATTGCAGTCAATTTCTCTTCTCATCCTTTCTTTCCTGGGATAAGAGCACGAAGGACAATATACTGAGTATATTAGAGGATAAAAGTGTTGACCAAGTCCTGCTGTGACACCTGAAGATGCATCTGTAAGAGCTAAAAGGTCTTAGTAGAAAGCATATAAATTACGCTTCAGTGGTTTTCAAATACCACTCTCAAGTAAAGCTTCTCCAAATATTTCTTCTATTCTTATTATAATATTTGGATGATATTTTGGGTACTTTTTGGACAGCTGTCTTCTAGCAACTGGCTTTTCATTTTTAATACTTCTGTATATACCTCAGTCCAGGTATAAGTTATTACCTTAAAGGCGAAAACGGTAAGATAATTTGACTTGGATAACCGCAAAAAACTGAAAGTTCTTGTACACCAAGCACAAAAATCATACCATCATCTTCAGAAAGCAGTTCTACAAGCTCTGAATCTTGCCTAAGCCACTGCTGTCCTAAAAACATCTCTCCCACTGCCACTGCTTCAGATAAAAGCTTCCAATACAATTAAATACTAATAAATACAGTTAACTGTAGATGACATTAATTAAATTTTGCATTGCTTGGTCTCACAAAATGCTGGGTTGTATAAGAAAACAGACTGATGGACTGGAGATGGAAAAGGGTGACCTGCAGTAGAGGAAGTGCAAGGCTGCTTCATTTGCATAGGGAAATGGAATGCTTACAGAAGAACACAGTCCAGCTACCCATGAAGCAGCGTGTGGCTGTATGAGCTAAATTTTCATTGGGCAAAGAGTCATGCTGGTGTGGTTGTGAATAGTCAACACAACAGCCGCTAGAGGCAAATCTTTTACAAATTTGATCCCCAAACTGCTATGAAACTAAATGCTACTGTTGGTCATGCCATCAAACGCAGTTTTCAGGCAACACAAAGGACAAGCGTTGGCATACTGGTTGGGTCTGCACAGGGAGGGAGGCATGATCAAACCTGGGCCAAGCTGCCTCTGTATGTTTTGAGGAAGACAGAAAGTTTAGGGCAGTCTGCATGCCGTCAGACACATTCACTTGGTCATCTGGTATACTGAGCTGTTTAATTCTTTAGGCAAACAAAGGTTTGAGATACACTAATGTAAGATCAAAATGGCAAAATATTTCTCACAAATATGTACAAGTCTTTACTGTAAAGAGCTGGAACAAGCTGGGCTGTGACTGGAACAGGCTTTCAGCAAGAATTTATAACTATATTGCATAACCCAGAGTCTGCAGCCAGTCAGGGCAATGCTTCTCAGGATGGAGAGAAGGGGAAAAAAGCATTCCTGGATGCCTGGAGGACTTCAATAGCAACATACACTGTAGCTATCATTAAATAGTGATTTTTCTAATCTCCACTCTTTCCTTGCACCCTTTTTAACGGCCTCCCCAGAGTAACAATAGCTGTCTGCTAACATCCTGTTACTTAGAGGAGCAAGGTTTTCAATTCTGAGAAGCAGCAGGAACTACTTACCTAAAATACTTCTTAGTAAATGAATGAATCAATCTTAAATGTATGAATTAGTCTTTGGAAATATTCCACTTTTAAACGTCATTAACAGGAAAGACTTACAGACTATCTAGAATGTTATATTTGTAGTTAGTAATATGAGCAGGCAAAGAAAAGGTAGCTTGAAGTAGCAGCCTTCAATCTTTTATCTCTGTTCATCAAATCTAAGATTTCCATAAACTGAAAATACCAACACAGAATTTTTCAAGAGCATACCTACTAAGTTTCTTATTCAGCAAAAAGAAGAAGCATTTTAAAACTCAAATATAACTCAGACTTCCATTTCTGCAAAAAATAACAGGAGCATTCTGAGTAAAAAAACCAAAGGTTTCAACTTCCAGAAGTGATACATGATTTTTTTTTTCCCCAACATAAGGTTTGAATAAAAGACTCTACAATCATTCTTATAAATTTTCATTTTCAAACACACCTCTAAAAACTGACAGCATAAATGTAAGTATCGAACTAAACCAACTCAGTCCTTGAAAATGTATGTATTTGTTTCATATGGCATGGAAGAGTCTCCTGTTGTGTTTGCTCTTACAGAATAAAAGTTAAAATGACAGGAAATTCACATTTTAAGTAACTCTTCAAAATAATCATCAAGCTCTGCTAAATAAAGCATTTGAGGAATAAGAAAAAGAATCAAATATTAAACTTCAACATTTAACAAAATAAGCATATGAACAAACAAACGCGAAGTCCCGAAGTAGAATGAGGCAGAATTCTGAGGTAGTGAAAAATTTGCATTGTACATCTACAGGGAATGTAATGTAATAGAGAGAAAAGCAATCAGAAGAAGAAAAGAAATACAGAGCAAAGACACTGCCAGGACTTTGAGAATGTATAACCCTACAAGAAAAGATGGAAAAAAATGAATTGGATGCCATAAAAGAAGTATATGGCCTGGAAAGAAAAAGCTGAGCTTACGCACATCAGGTTGAAAACCAGAATTTAATTCCAAAGGTCTCATTTGAAAGACCTCAGCATCAACAGTTGTGCACTGAAAGCTACTGCCTGAGCAGTGTTTGTATCAAATATGTCTCATATGCTTAGCTTTCCCTGAACACAGCTGGAGAAAAAAAACCAAAACAGGTCATCTGTAACCTCTCAGCACTCTGCCAGTGCACACCATGCACTTTGACTTTAATGATGTATTGGAAAGATTCAAGATTACTAATACTGTTTATAAAATAAATGCCCTTGTGTCTCTGATAAAGTGTATAGGTAATATTGAGTTTTCTATGCATGACGCAATGAAATACAGAGGAAAATATAATGAAGCATTTAAAAACTAAAACTGCAGACAGTGAAACCCATGACATCATGACAGACATCATGAGATCTTTTATGGTGAAGCTTCAAGGGACAAAAATCTAACCCAATCATATTCCTCATAGAAATTTCTCAGTAAATCTCTCTAAATGATGTATATTAGCAACAACAGTCTCTGCAATTCACAGGAACAAGAAACTTGCACTTCAAGGATGTAGAAAAACAGCATAATTTAGAATTTTTGTCTGATCCCATTGCTACAGTGACAACAAACATACCTATAACCAAAAAGTCTGCAGGTCACTGATCTGAAAAATCTTATTTTCCTTTGACCTTAAGGCAGCCTATCTGGAATTACTTGAAAAATTATTGAAAAAAAAAATTTGGAAAAGGATTACTCTTAAAAAAACCAAATGTTTGCATAATTATACTGTGGAATAAAGTATAACATAATTTCACTGTGCCACAAAATGCTACGGGTTTAAAGGGCAGTTAGACAACTACATGAAAGAAAAGTCCGCAAAACCTATTTATCGACTTTGTTATAGGACTGAATAGCTATGGGCTTCAAGAAACAGGGTGACTGAGGAGAATCTGTTCATCAGGAATATCCTCCTGGCTATTGCCAGAAGTACTTCTGAGCTGACTAGTGAGTGCAGCTATTTATATATTCCAGACATGAACCAAAGAACATTTAATTGCCTTATCTTTATCCAGCTGGTGTTCAGACTGAAGGAATGACGACCAATCATTTTGAAAAAAAATGAACCTGTTTCTGAAGAAGGTTCTATCTTAGATGGATGTCTGGCTGCAAGACAGGCAATCCCAGCTTATTTCTAATTTGTATGTTTATCATAAAAGCATTGATGTCAGCTATTTTTTCCTTACAGTTTTCATTTTTATCTTCCCATCATTTTTTCACACAAGTGTAACACTTCCTTATTAGGATGCTTTCTATTTAAATTTGCCTATAAGCTTCTCAGTGTGCTCCTATATGAAATTATGCAATTCTGAATATACAGTAATAAGCTTGTAAATTTCTGACTTATTATTGTGTTAAGTCCTATGTCTGTCTGTTCTCTAAATGGCCAAAGCAAAACACATGTAGGAATTTGACTGCTACCAAAGTCATTATGCATACAGAGACAAAACTGAGTGTCACTGATACCAGCTAGAAAGAGGACAAAATCTAAAGAGTTGTGACAGTATAGACCAAGGAGATGACCAGATGGCAATTAATCTATAATTCGTTTGCTTATATGTAATTATTTTATTAGTTATCAGTTGTTCTTGTAAACATTAATGAATACTTCTTGAAATTAATTTTGTAAACTGTCTCTAAACTGTTTGTGAGATTACTCAACCAATATTCTAATTATACTAAAGCCCTTTACATAAAGAACTGAGGTGACATCATCGTCTTTCTGGAACTCTTATACAACACAGACATCACTTTATCTTTCAGAAAAACAAAACACAACAATGCAGAAAACAGCTAAACTCAACCCCTTCCCATCAACTTTATGGGGAAAAAAAAAGAGACAGAACAAATAATAAAAGTTATTACTCCTTTAAAAGCACACTAAATACTGTTGTTTAATTAATGCCTTTAATTAATGTTTAAAAAATGATTGTACAAATGAAAACTGAACATACATAATATGCTCAGTACCACTAACCTTGAGACGAAATCTTACATTTAATAAATAAATCATAACTTGATTTGACAGCACTATTTGCATTTAATCTGTCACTCTTTGCTGGGGCAGAGACTGGGATTATCTAAATGTCGAGATTAGTGCTCTGTGTGCAGGGATTCACAGCACGCAAAACATCGTGTTCCTTCTGAGCGCCTGGGCACTGCGAGACTCAGTGGGAAACCGGAGCAATACAGCTCCAGTGCACCAGGGCAAGGTCCCCCAGGCTACAGATAGTCCATGTTTACTTGTACACAGATATTCAACCAACTCTGAAAGCCCAGGACACACCACATCTTTTTTTTCTTTTGCTTAATAACTAGAAATATTTGAAATTAAATGTCATTTACTCTGTCAAGGCAGTTGAGTAATTCTGCCATCTTTTCCCTCAGGCTACTAAGTATTTCTGGAACAGCTGTGTTTGCAATTCACAGCTTTGCTTCGGTTTTCTAACATACTCTGCTTTGTAGATGCGGCAAGTAAAGGACAAAATTATTTTCACTTTTTTTTAACTGAATGAAATATTATTTCAAAGGTGCTGTTTTATTTTATATCCTGGCCGAAGGCAATCCTGTATACCTTACCTGGATGCAGGAGTTCAGTGCAACCTTAACAAGTTCCTTGACAATACAAAAGTAGCAGATGTTCAGGGGGGTAGGCCTTGCAGAGGGATCTAGATAGATTTGGTGCACTGAGCAATCATGAATAGTGCGAAGTTCAATAAGGGTAAATCTAATTGCTGCACCTGGGGTGGGGCAATGCTGGTCACAGGCACAGACTGGGAGGTGAGTGGCTCGGGAGCAGCTTAGCAAAAAGGGACCTGGGGTGACAGCATGATCAACAAGATCCACCAGTGTGCCCTGGCAGTCAAGAGGGCAAACTGCTTTTTAAGGTGCACTAAACACAGTGTAGCCAGTCAGTCAAAAGAGGTGATTCTCCCACTGCACTTAGCGTTGGTACAGACTCACCTTGAATATCATGTTCAGTTCTGGGCTCCACAAAATAAAAAGGTGTCAAGATCCTCGAATTCATCCAGAAGAGTGCAACCAAGCTGGTAACAGGGCTGGAAGGCATGCCCTGTGAGGAGGGGCTGAGGGCACTCAGGTTGCTCAGTCTGGAGAAGAAGAGGCCGAGAGGTGACCTCACTGCTCTGGGAACGACAAAGAGCTGCACCAGGGGAGGGTCAAATGAGCACTGGGTGGTCAAACCCTAGAACAGGTTTCCTAGAGAGGTCATTGATGTTCTGTGTTTGTCAGCATTCAAGAGGCGTTCAGATGATGACCTCATTAAGGTGCTTTAACTTTTGGTTATCCTTGAAGAGGTCAGGCAGTTGGGCTCAATGATCTTTGTAGATTCCTTTCAACTACTCTGTTCTATTGTAAATTAAATTCCTACTGACAAGTACTTTAAATATACATTAAAATGCATAGAATTGCTAACTAGCAACTCATCATGGCTAATAACCCATAACAAACGACAAGGAAAAGGCATCTAGTAAGGTACATCCATGTTTCATGTATGGTCAACAGCAGAATGGACTCAGGTGATTACAAGACCTAACTTTATAACCTATGCAAAAAGTTTTATCAGAATTTGTGCCAGTCAAATGTCAGCTTTTTCATTATTGAGGTCAGACTGAAAAGACTGGGAAGTTTTGTTTTCTTGTCCCTGATTTTTTGTCTGAAGGACCCCAGATAGTTGAAAGTAAGATCTCCTAATAGGATAGGACAAAGAAAATAAAGAAGAAATTGATACAATTTTATCTTATGATCAGCATTTGGCATTACACCCTGAGAGTCAATTCAGAAAAGTAAAAACAGCATGAAATTTAATTTAAAGGAAAGACATGAGAAAATATTTTGGCGTTTTATATTTTATATTTCTCTAGAGGAATTTCATCACCACTGTGCTATGCAGCACTAAATGCGCAGCAAAGTTGTTTCACATCATCACAATCTTTTAGTTCCCAACTGTTGCAATTTTCAACAAATTTTAAGATATGAAAAAGTATCAGTAAGTGCAATATTTGTTCAAGTGTTTTTTTCACTGACTATTGACAAAAAGAACTCCTCTGTGTTTCACTCTGAAAAACTGATGGAAATACATCTCAGAGAATCTACTTTTCACTAAGAAGCTGCACACTATGAGTGGGAAAGCACAACTTCAGTGCTTTTAGAAAAGGAATGTCAGTGCACAATCAATGCATGCAATTAAAATAAAGACATGGGAAATCTGGTAGAGTTTAGAAAGTAAAGATTAATGTTTCCAGACAAAATCACTGATGCGTTACAGATTTCTTTTTTTTCCGTTTTTAAACTATTTTCATCGTCTTGTAATAGGTCAGCATATCAGTGTTAAGAGAAAACCCCTGGAACTCTGATCTCAGAAAAACTGGATTCAAGCTTGCAATAAAAATTTGAAAAGAAAGAAGGGAAACATGGGTTCAATTTCATGAAAAGAAAAATGCTTAAGTGGAGGTCACATTTTCAGTGTGTGAAATCAAGTAGGTTCCTCTGAGCCATGGTATAAGGGTGGAAATAAAGACCTCAAATGATTTTCAAACCAAGAGCTGTCATTTTTAGAAATTCCCTTACTAATTCCAAACTTCCATGTTTTTAGAGAATACCAGTATCCCCTGAAGTGCTACAAACTTACAGAAAGATACACGATGACAGTAAAAAATTCTCCTGTATTACGAGTCACATATTCAAGATGTAATGGCAAGCATGAAAATGTTACCAAATGCTTTTCCACACAAATACGAAATACAAAAGGGGAAAAGTTTCTATGTCTTCTAAGTTCATCTACTTATTAAACCAAGTCTCATCTTTGTAAACCATATCACAATGAAACATGCAAACTGTTTTTGACAGAAAGTGCTGCTTGCATGAGCCTGGAAAACCAAATTTTAATGGAATAACCTTTCTTCTCCCATGCTGATCTAGTTCATCTAAGACAGAAGGTACAGCTCCTGAAGTTTTACTCAAAGATAGCCTCCCAGGTTTTGCACACTGTGTGCTAATAATTTGAAGACCAAATTTTCCAGTCGGTCTTAAAGAAATTAATATATTCAAACACACACGAATATTCACTAAAAATCCCTCTGGGTGAATTAAATTCTTTCTGTATTAATGCTTTTGATAGGCTTGACTGCCACAATATTTTATGGCAATAACCAAAAGTTAAAGCTGAGCTCAGGTTTTCTGTATTAGGCATAACCTTTTTGTCTCCTCCACATAATTTAAGAAGGCTCTCTGGAGTATTATATGTACTTATGCTATTAAATTCAAGAATATAAATCAAAGAATATTTTCTATTCCTTCTTCCTCTATTCCTTCCCAGGTAGCATCCACAAAGAATAATTACACCTATACAATAGCACATCATCTTGGATTATAATTTAATTGTGTATAATACTTTTATTTTACCTGGATATAGCATAATTCTGAGTTATTTAATGGCTCAGGAGGAATAATAAATAAATAATGGTTATTCATATAAATAAGGAAAAAGGATTACATTCAGTAGACAAGTATTGTACATGTATGAAAGGAATCAAGAGAAATTTGTAAAAGAAACAACAGCTGAACAAAAGGAAATAGAGAAAAGAAAGACAAAATAGGAGAAAGCAGTATTATCAAACACCAGTTAATTCAGGAGGATATAGAAACCTAGAAGAGCAAGCTAATTCTTTACAATCAGCTGGAGAATACCTATGTTTTCACAGCTGAGTTATCCTCCTATGCCTTAAAGGGGATATTGGAGTATTTAAAAATAATTGTTCTGTAGTACAGGAGAAAAACATGCCAGGACAACTCATAAACCTGCCCTCAGATAGTAGTAGTAACTTCCCTAATACTGCAAGACAGTATAGTAGAAAACATAGAAAGATCCCTCAAAACAAATCTCCGTGTCTTGATGGGCAAGCAATTCGAACTTTGCATGAAGATATCTGATCATTAACTTTCACCTTAAGGCTACTTGGAAGCTGTTCCGTCTCTAAATCGAATTAGCAATATTTAGAAACCAGAGAAAAGCAGCTTACAAATGGGCAGATTGAACTGCAGCTTCCCTGAATGGTCCTACAGTGGTGTCTTCTGAGTTCATCACAGACCTGTGAAATTTTAGAAAGTGGGTAAATATTAGTCCACAGAAAAACACAGCAACTGGGCACAAAGCATACGTAATCTGAACTGGTAAAACTAATCAAGATGAGTACATACCTACCAA
The DNA here is from genome assembly GCF_002078875.1 of Numida meleagris. Taxonomy (NCBI): domain Eukaryota; kingdom Metazoa; phylum Chordata; class Aves; order Galliformes; family Numididae; genus Numida; species Numida meleagris. Next base: position 85,633,999 of record NC_034409.1, read on the forward strand.
ACTAGTATTACCAAGAGCTACTCCAAAGGCATATATTTACTGGTGGCTGGGGTGATCTTGGCTGGCAGCTGCTCTCTCACTGCCTGTCCTCAACAAGAGGGGGAGAAAATAAGATGAAACAGCTCATGAGTCCAGACAAAGACAAGGAGATCACTTACCAGTTATTGTCATGAGCAAAACAAACTTCACTTGGAGAAAATATAAATTATTGCTGATTAAATGGAATAGGATGGTGAGAAACAAAGACAGATCTAACGGAAAATGTCTTCCCCTATCACTCTTTTTCCCAGGCTCAACTTCAGTCCTTCATTCATTCCCCACTCCTCCACCTCCTTCCCCACAAAGCACAGGAGGGAGGTTGAAGGCATAGAATCAGAGAATCATTAAGGTTGGAAAAGACCTCTGTGATCATCTAGTCCAATCACCAACCCATTGCCACCATGCCCACTAACCATGTCCCTTAGTGCTATATCCACACAATTCTTGAGCACCTACAGAGACAGTGACTCCACCACCTCCCTGGTGGCAGCCTGTGCCAATGCCTCACCACTCTTTCTGAGAAGAAATTGTTCCTGATATCCAACCTGAACCTCCCCTGGTGCAACTTCAGGCCATTCCCTCTCATCCTGTCATTAGTTACCTGGGAGAAGAGGCCGACCCCCCAATGGCTCCTCTGTGCAGCTGATTCTGCCTCATACTTCTTCCTGTCCCATTGTGACTGCTCTCAATGGGCTGCAGTCCTTCAAGAGAAACCTGCACCAGCGTGGGTTCTACATGGGGTACTGCTCTTTTAGGGCATGTCCACCTTCTTGAGCATTAGCCATGCAGTGACAAAGGAGAGCATATCTGCATCTCTCCATGGGCTGCAGGGAAACACCTGCTATATCATGCTGTCCTCCATAGGCTGCAGTGGAACTTCTGCTCTGTCACCTCTTTCCGTCCCCCTCTTCTTTGACCTTGGTGTTCACAGGATGGTTTCTCGCATTTCTCCCCTCTTTGTCATGTGGTATTTGCCCTCCCCTTCTCAGGGTGTCCATGAGGTCTGCATGGCCTAGCCATGCCCTGTGGTGGGGCAAAGCTTTAACTTCTTTTAGGTCTGTAAGAAAAAAACTTACAGAGGAGGACTGAAATCCTGCATGCAAACTGTCTTGAAAGACTTCAGTGCACACCATTCCATTCCAAGAGCTAGCAGAAAATTTACTTAGCGGGCAGTTTCCAATTTAGTACAATGTTAAGTAGCAGAAAATGTCTCAATTTTATGAGAATTATTTCTGTTTTTCAGCCAGCTGTATAAGATGACACTAAACCATCTGGCAGCAATCGTGTATAATTTCTGTGTTTAAAATTAAAGAACTGGACCAGAGGCCAACTCTTCCAATGCTATTCAGTGTGTCTTCACTATGTGTCTGTGCTATCCAGTGCCATCAGCATGTCTTCCACACAGTTCTGATAAGACAGAAACCTTTTTTTTTTAAATTTTCAATTTACATCCCTGGTAGAAAAAGGCCATGTTTTACAAAAATGCTTCCTTGTATTTCAATTAAGAAGCTGAAGCAGAGCTGCAGTGAAAATGTGCTGGGATCAGAAACAGTGCATACTGATACCTGATTTAGTCACTTAACATCTCAGTTCCCTCCCAGTCTGTTCACTCTGTCTTTGGAAGAGGTATAGAAGAAAGAGCTTCCCCTAGGCAATGTACAGCGTATATACTCATTTAACTAGCTGCATGCATGGTGGTTGGGAGTTTGCTAAGTAGAGTGAGAGGAGCAACAGAGTAAAGATTTGAAGAAAGAAACAGTAAAGAAGGGAAGAAGAGGATCTTTCAGAGAGAATATCCATACTGCCTAGCTTACGTTGCTTAATAACTGTCCTCAAATTATTGGATACCCTAGGATAAATGCTAATCAAATTATGAATACTGTTCAATAAATGAAGTGCACCCAGATCACAGACAGATGCTTAGAACACCTGGCAACTGTATTACAAGCTTGTGTGCTTACACATTCAGTTATTGTGCAACTTAACTCACAGAATAAGGGAAGCTAGCTTCTTACAAACTTAATTTTATTTGCAAAAATTCTGACTGTAAAGGCTGACACTGATGGCATTTCAGATACCTGTACTTCTGATATCAAGATAGATGTGCTCTCCCGCATAAACAGTGTTGAAAGGCTGAGTTTAATGTATTTCTCCATGACGGCAGAAAAGTCACCTTAAGAAACTACTGGTACTGCTGGCAATTTTATTGGACAGTTACCCAGTTTTAGAAACATGATAATGTTAAAGCTGTGGTGTCATTTTTATAACACGTTTGAAGAAACTGTTTAATGCATGAACTAAAACCTGGCAGTTCAGTTGCAGCACATTCATAAGCTTTTCCAAACTGTATCTGCTGAACCAAATAATAACAAAGAAGCACACTGTAACAGTTTTTTGTCTGTTCAAGTTATTAAAAGGTTTTTAAGTGATTTCAAAATTTCTTCTAATTTAGGAATTATTCTTCTCAGAAATTGACAGCATCTCTATTTACTGAAATAGAAATATCACCTTTCTGCTAACAAATAGCTTCTTCATGTCTCCACTTCTTCACTTCACAGTTTGATTGTTATTAATAAGAAGCCCGGTTAAGTTTTGCCTGTCTAATCCTATGCTTTATATGGTAGCCATTCCTGAAGAGCCTACTATGGGACTATGTCCACTTTAAGTCTGACCAAATGGTTCTCACTTTTAATAATCAAAGTAACAAGAGAATGGAAATATGCCTCTAATTCTCTCAATTTCTTAGTACATTACTTTTTTTTTTTTTTTTTTTTGCTTCAGGAGGCAATTGGACTGAAAAATATCTACAAGTCTTGCTTCTTTCTTCAGAACTTGGCACATGACTTTGCCTTTTACTACAGCCTCAGGAGCCAGTCTTCAAGTGACTCAGTTTTATGCTCTGTGTGGAACACAGTGCATGATGAGCCAAATTTAAAATGCAGTAAAAGGTGGAAAAGCACTTGCCAGGAGAGTTTACGTAGAACTATGGCCACAATGCATCTAGTTTTAATTCAAAGTGTAAAGGTGCAGGGATGCTTTCAAACTCCCATTCCTCCTCCAAATCAGCATCTGCCAAAAACTTTAGGTACTCAATTTATGCAATTTCCTGACCACCAAGTTCAGTGCTAAATCGAAGATTTCCTCCCTCATCCAAGGTACTTGCAGCTTTGCTCTTAATTCAATTCACAGTCCAGAAGAAGGAGCACTCTTTTACTCCCTGAAAAACAGTCCTGAACACCCACAGGGTGCAGCTATGAATGGCTTCAGAGAGAGAAGGAAGCGGTAGTAAGAGATGAAAATCCTTGCTTCACCCTGCTAAATCCAGCATTACACTACGGTGCTGTGACAAGAAAGGAGCCAAATACCTGCCAGTTTCATCCTGCTGAAGTGCTGAAACCAGGATTAGTTATATAATGTCATAAAATGGGTACTGAACTTGTGAAGGAAGGAGTCTCTCAATTCCCATCCTTATTAAAATGACTGCTTATGCATCTAAACAGCATTTCCACAACGAGAACAAACAGAAGGGAACCAAGTACTCGAAGCTGTAATTCCTTCTCAAGCCTTGTCTTAAAGAGCACACTCTAGGTTAACTACACACATCTGAGAATTTCTGCTTAAGAGTGAAACTGTAGGGCATGTCCTACACAGGTGAAAACTTCATCAGATGTTCATTATGTTCTTAATATTCTGCACAGTGCTTAAGCTTTGTTTGTATTACTATGGAAGATTGGAACTAGTGACTGAAATCAGGGCATGTCTCAAGGAATTCAAGATCCAAACCCACTAGCACACAAGATGAACACAACATGATTGCTCAGATGTTCACCGTAGAAAAGCTTACCTTAAATGAGAGGTTGTTATTTCCAGCATCCTCCTCCACATACACAGGCAAGATCCCATGAATGCTGTCACTGCATCCCATCTAAAAGTGGCCCGTGCTCAAATAAGTGCTACAAATAAGCAGAGCACAAAATAAACTTAGAGAAAGTTGGATTTAACTTTTCATTGCCTTCTTACAGTTAACATCTTAAAGCTGCCACTGTAAGCATCAAATAAAACTTGAAACCAGGGAGATCACACTGTCCTTATTTTTGCATACCAATTATAATTTGGCCCTACCAAATTATGACAGTACTAATGCCTCATGGGAAGAGGTGTTGCATGTCCTCCAAAAGGACTGGAAGAAGTTGAAAGAACTGAAGGGAAAGCACCTTGGGTGTTCACGGTCTTCTGATTTGGGATCAAGAATGTAGGTTGCTTGGGAGAGCACAGTCACCCTTGCAGGTTGGCTGTGTAGGTCACAGGGTGATACGCATAGTGTAAGCCAGGAAAATATTGATTTAGTTAGCTGTTTGTCAGTTGGAATTCAATAATATCAGACAGGGCTGAATAGAAAACATTCCTGCATCCAACAGGAGACAGGTAATTTTATACTAGGAAGACAAATGAATGAGTGTTCTAAATTTTATTTAGGAGCAAATAAGAATTGCTTGGTGGATTGAAACCCTAGAACTTAATTAACTTTATAAGCTCGAAATCAAACAAGTAACAGATGAATAGGTTCCCCTGCAAAGAAATAAGGAAGAACAGAAACTGATTAAATCATTTAAGAACCAGCCTGTGTGATGTTTTTTCTAATGTTTTTAAATCTTGGATATTTTACAATAAGATATCTAGTATTTGGGTACTGAAAATCCAATATTTTTGACTCTTATCTCCTCCACAAAAATTAAATGACTCTGAGAATTCTACTAAAAACAAAGGTTTATTCAGTGGTCTTCCTTTCACTGTGTTCTTATGAGGAGAACATGACAAAAGCAACAATTCCCACAGTTTCAACATATGCTGTAAAGTGCAGAATTTAATACAGCACTCATCAACAGTCCAAGATACTATATAAAGATAAATGATTGAACTACTGCAGAAAATATATTTGTCCAGATACCACCTTACTCTGATTCAGCAATATTTTGATACATTAATCTTACTGATGTGTCTTTTCCATTTATCTTACCTCTGTGTGGCAGATATCTACAAGTTTTTAAACTCATTCATCCAGCAAAGCCAAGACAGTTGGCTGAACATTACACTGCATGCAACCAACCTGACAAGACTAGGGTTAGGCATCCAGCAGCTCCAGCCTAGAGAGTCTTACGACAACAAATTTATAAGAGCAGATGTGGCTCCATGCCTTGCAAGACTACATGTTGTGTTTTGCATGTTGGAGTTAAACAGCCACAGTACTTAGTAAATTTCCCTACAGCAACAAAAAGTAGGAATTACACTGGTCTAACTACACGCTAAAATGTACAATTGAAGCTAAGTTAGCATGTTAAAGGGATATGAAACCTTGAGCAAGTCCTTGCCTGTATTATATTGGAAGAACTGTTTGCAGCAGAGGGTCTTGAAAAAAAAACAACATAGCTGTTCAGGGAATAAGTAATTAATCATTAGCTTTAAAGTTTTATTTCTCAAAATAATTGAAACTCTGTTTTCAACAAGAATGTCAGATTTACTGTATTATCCATATATGTATGAATAAAATAACAGGAAATAAAGAGAAATGTGAACAAGCCATCCATTTCCAGAAAAAAGAAATACATGAAAAAGTATCATGGGGGGCACTGGTTGGGCATTGGTTGGCAGCTGGTCAGAAATTACTTGTGTATATTACATATATATACAATTACTTGTATATATTACATATATATGTTTATAGTCATAACTATCATCCTTTTCCTTTTCACTATCTTAGTAAATAGTTTTATCTCAACCCATGAATTCTATTTTTTTTTCCAGTTCTCTCTCCCATCCCACTGGGAAGGGGAGGAGTGACAAACAACTGTGTGGTGTTGAGCCACCTGCTGGGTTAAACCACAACAAAAATCAAGTAGAATTATGATTTAAATATTTAAAAGAAATGGGTACAGAAAGCAAAGTTCTATAAATAAGCCTCGGTTAAGTTCACACTCAAATTGAGGAAAAGGTTGCTAGCAAGCAAGTATTTCTATTTCTCTTGGTAAAAGGAGAGGCTGCTGATTATTTGCTGCACTAAAAGATGGATCTTGATCGACTTATGAACAGAAGTGTATGAGATAGATGATTGTGTGATGAGGGGGTGGGAAATTATTTCTCAGCAGGATATTTCTGATCATGTAGTCCTCAGATAATACTAATACTCTAATTTTATATTTTGTAAATTAAATGTCATACTGAAGATGGTCCCAATTTACCAGTGCGCATGGTGACAGAAACAAGTCTCTAGTCCTAAACAGTTCTGGAAGTTAGGACATTTTTTTGCAATCTAGCCTGTATATAAGATCAATTGAATAGATTTAGTAGTTATGAAGTCACCAAAGATAGAGCATAAATATATCACACATCATTCTCCAGCAATGATGTCATCACTGAAACCTGAGGGTATAATTATCCCCAATTTCTATCTCTCTCTTTTATACAGCACAGTCCACACTATGCAAAACAGGTTATGTTTTGTGCCAATGGCTGCAGGTATTCCAAGTAGCAACATGTCTGGCAAGTTGCTTCTGCCGCGGATCTTTCCAGGGGCTTTGGAGCCGAACGCTACACAGTGCGGGAAGCATGACAATCTCAATATGAGTACGCAGGCTTCCATTTATTGCAGTACTTCATAGCATATATAGAAATAGTGTTACACTTGGCAAACCACCATTGGTGGGGCTGCCCCCAGCCCTGACCCCTGATTGGCGATTACAACTTGTTGAACAGGAATAGCCGCACAGCAACCCACCCCCGCGCCCTACGGCTAACTCCCTGATTCTTTTGTCCTTGGGTCCTGCTTTACTTGTTTACTTCTCTCTCCAAGGACCCTCCGGCCTTGCTGACTGTTTACCCAGTATTATTCCATAGCAATATACTCTGCACTACTTCCCTGCTTGTACAGTCGCTCGAGTGACCCACAGCCACCCTCATCCTGCAACATGCTTCCTGTTTCATCTGCAGCATCATACCCATCAAGCAAATACATGTTTCTGCATCATAATCATGAGTCTGCAAGACTTGACCAAGAACATCCACTGAATTATTTGAAATTGTTATGAATAAATAATTTCTAAACATGCCTGCCTTCAGTAACAGTAGTCATAACTTTAAAAAGAAATATTAGCAACTACACAGGAGTGTAATTTTGCTCTCTACAGAGTGCAAGCAGAACAAAAGGTTCTTCAGCATGATTTTTCTTTCAGGTAAAAAAACTTCTAATGAGCAGATTAAATTCAGATTGGTTCATTGCTGTTCCACGTGAAATACTAGCAAAATAAGGTTTGAGTCCTGCTATGTAAATAGTTTTGTCAAAAAACTCACTAAAAAGCAATGAAATCTCATGAATGCAGATTAAAGCTCAGGAGAGCACTTTTCTCCCTGTTATCAAGAAAAGCCTTCTCTTAACTTTCCTCACACCAAAGTCCTCAGTCTTAACTTATAGCACCCAAGTCTGAAATTTATAAAATGTCACTTACAATAAAGTTTTCTATGTATTAAACTACTGAACTTCTCATATCAACACAGATATAACTAAGAAGAGTTAAATGATGTTGGTTCATCAAGTTCATTTTGGGTCCTACTTTTCTTTTGTTTTCATCAGAAATAATTCCACAGATGTTAATGGGTCCAGAAGGGCAGAGCTAAGCTATAAATATTTCCTTGCTAGTTGTTTGCCACTTCAGTCCAAAAGAGTTTCAGGCACTAGTTCATCATTATTATGAAACAGTCTTTATCTTCACCCTCATATTCTTCTCTTTAGCTCTTCCAGTTCTCTTCTCCATCTCATGGGGAGTGAGGGTGTGTGAGTGACTGGCTAGTGGATATGCAGTTACTTATCAGGGTTAACCCACCACAATATAGAAAACAGATACATGCATGCACACATAAGGCATTTTACCAGAATTGGTGAAAAAGTAAACTTATTACAAGGTGGTTATCTTAATTATCTTAAATATGTTTATTTCATGATAATGACTAAATAACTTTGTAAGCATCTATGTAGGTGCTTAAAAGAAGTGCTTGAGCTGATCCTAGAAGAAGAATCCTCTTAAGATTGTCTGGTACAGCTGAAAGAGCAAAAGGATCCAAACCTCCCCTCTGACAGCCCACAGCAGCAGCACGTCAGCCTCTGCCCTTCTGCATGGAAAGTCCAACAGGAAGAAGCAGGAGCAAGACCGGTCTTGCAGATAAAACAGCTAGATGCAGGCTCTAGATTGGAGACAGAAACTGAATCCACTGTTTGACTAGAGATATAGGTTCACACTATCCTACAATTTCCTGTCATTTATATATAGTCAATAACTGCTCCAACTGCTCTGTTTTATTGCCTACTGAAAAGTGAGTGGGTAATTTCCACACTTGCTTTTGGACATTAGGTTTATCATACCAAGCTTAATCTCATAGTATACTTTGAGAACTGTCATAAATTTCAGAAGTGGGATTTGTAACAGAGCCAGTCACAGGTCTTTTTAGTATCGAGGAGATAGGAATTGCCATCTGAAAATAGTAGAGGCTTTGTCACAGACTGACTGGGATTGATTTTCTTCCATCCATGTGCACTGTCACTTATCAGTACAGATACCTTGGAAAGATGTTTTTATGATGGGTCCATACACATTGCTGCAATGTACTTTGCAATAAAAGCAGGCTAATTGCCACTTATGATCAAATCAGACCAACCACAAAAAGTTAATCTCAGGTCTAGAAGTACAGAAGTAAGGCATGGAAAGTCAGGAAAGATTAGCACACAGAAGGAGACAGACAAGCTTCTAGGTTAAAGGAGGCACCAAAACAAACAAACAAAAATACAGAACAAAACAGTGAGTCCCTGAAGTTCCAGACTGATGTTAGTGTCCTTGGCATTTGAGGAAAAAATGGAACAGCAGAAGGAACAACAAGCATTAAGTACTCTTGTTTGACTTGTGGCCACAGTAAGTTCTCACAACTGTTTAGATGATCCTTAGCTATGCTTTTTCCCTGAAGTATGTTGACAGAGCTAATGACAACAAAACTCAATGGGTGATTGAAGAGATGAGAAAAGGAAGTGACACCATGCATTCCAAGGAAAGTATTGATCAAGACAGATGTAACCTACTCCAGTTCTTAGCATCACATTCCTACAAACAGAAAGCAATACTGTAGCAATTATTGTCACCATTCAGACATGATGAGAAGTGTTAAAAATAATGAACTAACTGTCTGAACACATAAAAGGGAGGATGGTGTAAAGCACAGTTATCAGACATTTCAGCTAGTCCTGAAACAGGAATGATGTCTATTCTTTGAACCATCCATCAAGCCTATCCTACATTATTCCATCCGACAGAGTAAATAGCTGATCTTCAGTGTATGTAGAATTGCCAGATACCCAGCAACTTCAGAGGACCCAGGCTAGTTTTCATAAACAAAGAGATTGAGTATAGTAGTAATGAAAATTACTGCTTTATTCTACTCTGTCAAAATGCCAGAGTTTACATGTCTTGAAACATGAAAGTGAGAGAAAGACTGTGTGCAGACAGTTAAGCTAAGGAGGTGGGGTTAAGATGAACAAAAGCAGGTTGCAGTGTTCCAGCTTTGGGGCAACAGAAGCTGCTAAGGGAACACAAAGCAATTAAATTTACATTCATTTTATAGCACAGAATAGTGTAATTAAAAAGCAATTAAATATACATGAGGTAGTAGTGGTCAGCTGACCTAATTTTTCACTAATAGTCTGGAAGCAGATTGTTAGCTTAAATCATCTAGTCTTTCCTTGAGCAAGTTATAAGAATAAGAAATATGTATGTTTAAAACATACAGAATCATAGAACATCTCGAGTTGGAAGGGCCCCACAAGGATCATCGAGTCCAACTCCTGGCCCCACACAGAACCACCCCAAACCCAAACCCTGTGTGTGAGAGCAGTGTGCAAATGCTCCTTGAACTCCAGATCTGCTCTCCAACCTCTCATCCCCCAGTCTGTACATGTAGCCAAGATTGACTCATCCCTGATGCAGAATGCAGCACTTGCTGTTGTTGAACTTAATGCAGTTGGCGATCCCCAGCCTTCAAATTTGTCAACATCTCTCTGCAAGGCCTCTTTGCCCTTGGGAGAGTCAGCATCTCTGCCCAGTTTAGTGTCATATGCTAATTTACTTAGTATATCTTCAAGTCCTGTAGCCAAGTCATTTATGCAAATATCAAAAGAGAATCAGCCCTAAAATGGAGCCCTTGGGAATCCCACCAGTGACTGGCTATCAGCCTGATGTAACACTATTTACTGTAACACTTTAAGCCCAACCCATCAGACAGTTGTTCACTCATCACATTATGTTTCTGTCTAGATGAATGCCAGATACTTTGTCCAGAAGAGTACTGTGAAAGACAGCATTGAAATTTTTGCTGAAATCCGTAAGTATTATATCAGCTGGCTGAGGTGGGACTGATTTTCCACAGACGGGCCATAGGACAGAAGAAGCTATCTCTTGTGCACAGGCACAGTGTAAGCTTTGGACCTGAGCTGCAGTATGCATTTATTCTGACCTTAGAGATCGCTTTTTCTGATGTGGGTCACTCCACTCCCTCAAGATCCAGATCCTCCTGGACACACTGAAAATGGCCTCACTCTAGCTCATCATATGGAAAGGAAGAGAGAGTACCCTGACATCTTCCTCCATGTGATAACTCACCCATAGCTTCAGCCACTGAAAAATTCTGTTCCATAGATAAATGTTACAGCAGGGTCCAAAGAAGCTTGTTTCTACAAAACCCAGGCAAATCCAACCACAGGATCCCTGTGCACTTCAGTAGGGTCTGGACTGGGCCCTTAAACAGGAGCTGTTCAATGCAGTGAGCAATCAGGCAACAAACTAGGTCATCCTTATTGAAGTTGTAAGCATATTTTAAATGATTTGCAAAAGTATTATTGCTTGAGCTTAACTATACCATGATAACCACCTGAAAAACATTTACCCTAATTTCCTGCACACCAGTATTGATCAGAACAGCCTTTAGACCAGGCCCTTATTTCCTTTAAACATATATAACTATGCCTAGAAGAATAGGATTGTGGCTCAGGCACTCCTTATATCAAACTGCCTAACTACAGACTTTTCAGAAGTATCCGTTGAGAAACACTGAAAGACAAACCTCAAATATTGGGCATATACAGGTATTTAGAACTTAGATTACAACATCCATGTTGGAAACATGGAGAGCTGGAAGAAAGTCAGATTAATTGCAATGTCAGTTCTACCATTCCTCTCCAAACTTGCTTTGATCTCCAAGTCAAACAGCAGATCAAACCCAACTCTTTCTCTGGCAGAAGTAGTTTAATGAAGAATTTCAGAGTTTAGGGACTTGGGCTTTTTCTGCTGCAGACCAGCAGGCAGCTTTTCAAAGTCTGCCTCATAACAACTGCAGCTACTGAGGAAGGAGCACACACAGCACTGCGATTGCTTTCCTCTCCTGACTGGCTCCAAACTTCATGTGGGAAGGAACGTGGTGCTTGGGATGTGAGACTTCAGGAGAATATGTACTTGCCCAGTCTCTTGCAGCTTATAAAACTCTCTCCCTCCCCTAGCTCTGCCAAAAAGAGCTAGTTAGCATTTAAACTACATACGCCTCATCAGATCTGTAGGTGCCTGGTGCCTCCGCATGCATCCATGTATCCACATCAATCTGCACAGTGAGTTTCTACAGCTATGGCTAAGAAAAACACATGCTGTTCTAGAGAAAAAGCTGGGCGGTGGCAGCTTGGCAGCCTCTTCCTGCTACAAAAGGGATTGCTGTCTCTCCAGACGCATCCTCCCAACTCTGTTTTCACAGAACAGCCTTTCTGCAATAAGAGTTTTTTTCAATATATACCACAAAAAGTCAAATGCTAAAAATCCAGAACTTTGATCCAGACATCCAAAGCAGGACATCACACCATGGGGCAGACACTCTTCTTCCTCATCAGTGCACACATTGCTTAGCTTTCACCTCCCCCTGGCTGAGTGCAGCTGGGAGCATCGCATCCCTTCACGTTGACCTCCTTGGGGTGCACAACCTAGCTCCCACAGGCATCTCTGACTCTCTGGAGCTGGATGCTTGCAGTAACAGCAGGGCATTACAGAACAAACCTTGCACTAATTCTGCTAGTGAATAGCACTGCCCCAGGACTGAACACCATAAGGGCTGAAGGGAGTTCAAGGACTGGAATTTGACTACTGAGATGGCTGGGAACCCACAGTGAGTTTGCTTCATATCTGTGAGGTTAATATTTCTGGCACAGAAAAGCCCAAACAGGCCCAACAATTAAATGCCATGCTCAAGGTACAGGTACAGAGTGGTACAGCTAGATCCTGGAAGAAGCATAAGTGCTCACTCTGTTTGAAAGTGCAAGATTCAGCACTGGGATGTTCCCTCACTACCTCATGCTCAGTTCATATGTTCCCACAGCACCCCAGCAGTAGCCTACAGGATGCCCTGGCTGCTGCCATCGTATAGTAAAGGGCATGACAGCCTGCTCACAGACTGTGCTGCAGCACATCCCAGGAAAACCAGTGACTATAGGGACAAAAGAAATAATGACATCACCGTGGCCAATCACTATGCTGTTTAAAATAAGAACAGTTTAGTGTTGGCACAGCAGTTTCTCCCTTCAGTAGAGATTTGACACATTTTCTTGGATTCCAGCTGCTTTAGAGAAACGAATCTTTGAAACCTATGCTTTCCAGCAAAAGTGTTCCTTGAATTACTGCAAAGACCAGGCTGTCACCCAGCCAAGACTGCTGAGGAGGGATTTGCTCCCTTCAGCATTGCCTGGAGAAGCCCCATGGGCATTTCTGCAGGGGAGCATATGATGGTTGAAAATGCATCTGGCTCTATCGGAGTGCTGCCTTCTTGTCACTGACTGTGGCAGAGCTAAGTCAGAGGTAACTGCATGGTCCCTGATTCTGTCTTCAGCTGGGACATGGCACCACTGCTGTTTTAGAACGGAGGAAGTCAGTAAAAAGATTCTATACTCTTGCAGGCATTGAGACACAGCTCCAGAAAAGCTTCTTGACTCCTCAGATGCCACATTGCCCTCTCCTCCAGTGTTCAAGGAAAGAATGTCTGACGCAGCCACGGTGCCTACAAGAGAACAAAACGTGGCACTGAGGACCGTGGCATTAAAAGAGGCTGTCACCTTTCAGGCTTCCTAGCAAGATGCTTGCTGTCTCCACCTTGCATGCCAGTGTTCAAGAGGCATTTAGACTATGCCCTCAATAATGTTCTTTAACATTTGGTTAGTCCTGAAATGATCAGGTAGTTGGACTCAAACTTTGTTAGTGAAGTACAAAAGAAATGTACATGGAATCAGAATAAAATAACCATAATAGGGAGTAGCATATCTGGAGATAATTATGCAGTAATTTTGAAAAGGTAATGTTTCAAAATGAGTATCAGAGTAACTTAAGAAAAAAAAAGCACTATTACTTGTAGGGAGCTTATAGCTATCCATCATTTATAGGACAGTCAGAATGATATCTAGGCAGTAATCAAAGACAAATTAGGATCAAATGATATGGAAGGGGAGAACTTGTATTATGGTTAATTCCTAGTCAGTAAAATAAATATTTCAGCGCAACACGAGAATATGTTCTCACAAAATGAAAGTGGCTTAGCAGCAAGAAGTGCTGTGTATGGACTCAACTTTTGCAGACACTTCATCAGCACAGATCCTCTATTAGAGAGAAAGGACAGCAGTAAGTCAATTTCATTTCCAGTATGACTTGGTGAGACCTGTAAACTCAGGTCAGATGACACAAACTTACATAACAGTTCTGCCACACATTCTGCCTCCCCAAAATGACATTATTTGCATACAGCCAGGAATTTATTTGCAGGAAAACATGGAACACAGTATAAGTAAAAGCAACACAGTTATGATTCATCTTGATAAGAACTGCTGCCTAAACAGCTTCCTGTAAGAAGACCCCAAAATGGATTAGTTTCAAGGTCTGATTAATGACACACACTTTAGGGACTTGCTTGGCGGCAGACTTCTGTCCCTTATGAGAAACAGTTGTGAGCTATAAGCACTCAAAACTTTACTGACACTTAGTTTAATGGAAATAAATTATTTTACTTTCAATCCATTCTTCACAAACATTCTTCTCTCAAATTGACTGCTAATTCTTAATGCAAGCCTGCTATCTATCCATGCTGCAGTTACAGAAACTGCTCCTTAATTTGAAACTCCTTTTTCTCCACCAGATATGTCATAGATCGGTGGAGATTTCTTTTCTTTTATTATGTACAGTATAAAGATTTTTTTAATATGTGTATATACTCTTTGTATTGTAAAAGGCTCATTCTTTGCTGCAGTGATACACTGCAACAAATTCATATTAAATAATCTAATACATTTGAAGCCTTTTTTTTCTTCCTTTTACGGTTTAATCTTGATTCTAGAGTGTTCAGTTCACACTATTTTCAGGAAATGACTTCTCCTGTATTTCTTTATAATCTTGAAAATTAGTCTTTGGCTATCAAATTTCCATTTCTAAAAGCAAATACATAATAGATGTCTTCACCTCCTATATATTATATGAGTGGGATTTTTCTTTCCTTTTTTCTCCTTTTTTTTTAAAATTTCCTTCCAGTGATGGAAAGAAAGAGAGAGAAGGAATGATAAAGCTGCTATTTAGAGATTTTAATATTATTGTCAGTTGATTGTGTTAGTATAATTAATTGAAAGGAAGTATTAATTGAAGTTATCTAGCAGGTTTATAGGTTGACTTTCACTGCAACACCAGCACAAGGTTTTCAAGAACAAGCCAGGACTTTAAGACAGCTGATCTACAAGTAATTAAGGCAAATGATATCCTAAGCCAGAGATTTGGAGTGCTCAGTCACCCTGTTAAGAGTATTACTGTCTTCAAGGCATTTAAAGCCCATCCATGCTAAAGACCATTCATAGTACTTATCCTGCTTCATCAAGGTCTTGTATCATAATTTTAAAGAAACTTGTTAAGTTCATATTTAGAATCATAAAATCATAAAGGTTGGAAAAGACCTCTAAGATCATGTAGTCCAACTGTCCAGCCACCACCAATATTACCCACTAAACCATGTCCCTAAGTGCCATATCTACACATTTCTTGAACGCCTCCCGTGACTCCACCACCTCCTCGGGCATCCTGTTCCAGTGCCTGACAACTCTTTTTCTGAATACCTAACCTGAACTTCCCCTGGCACTACTTAAAGACATTCCCTCTTGTCCTGTTGTGCTGTTTATACACAACTGCTTTCACTCCTCAATGGTAGTACAGTATTGCAAACTACCAGCTTTAAAAGTGGTGTTTAAGTAGCAGAAGATTTAGGGTTTTGATATGATTTGTTCCCATATGAGTTTTGGTGATTTAAAAAATTCCTAATACAGAGAATGCTGCCCATTCAACAGCAAAGATGCCATTAAATTTTCCTATGAATTACTGCTTTCATAGAGCAATTACAAGATACATTGTTAGATGGCATTTCTGGGGAAAAAAGCTCAATGTTCAAGCATCCTGGTTTCTGACTTTCAGAAAGTGGTCTCTATCTTTAAGGCACCGTTTGCTTTTGCAACATCCTGCTTGCAGTTTTTTTAAAAAAAACTCGAGGTGAAACTGGCTGCTTTTATCTTTTGCTTACTGACTGTCATGGAAAAAAAGGGTTTTCAGTTATGAGTTTATTGGCTGACAACCCTTTATCATGATGATAGCACTTAGCTTAAAGACAGATTAGTTTTCCAAAGACTGAGATCTGACACAGCTCTTTTTCTGGAATTTAGAAAACAAATACAATGCTAATCAGGTCACAGGTGGCCACAGAATTACTCACTACTGTTTGGTGCAAATATGACCAGGAATTATTTTATCAAGTTAAGCCAATATTTCATTTAATCTCCAGCACGATTCAACAACGAGGAAAAGCAAATAAACCAGGATGCAAACAATCAATACGCTCATATTCAACAAACCTGAAGTGAAAGGAGGAAGAATGGGCTGCGAGGGGATGATTTTTTTCTGACCTTTTCGAATGATCAATGTACATCCTGGAGCACGAAGACTGACATACCAATAAGTTTTTATCCCAGTCAGTTTAACTGCATGTATTACTCACACCATTTCTTACAATTTAGACTTCTATTAGCATGCAGTTTTATTTACTGCTTTCTGACATTCTATTTCTTCTACCACAACACAGAAACATTGGTCAGGTTGAATTATGTGAGCTATAACACCACAGTGTTATTTTCCCAATTGTACATACATTATCATTCTGATCTCTTTCTTTTGGAAATAAAATCAGAAGTGCTAGAGGCCTGATCTCTGTCCAAAGCAAAACCATTTATTTAGTTCAATATTTTCTTTAATGTTTGAAGATATATGTGGGGGTGGAATTTTCAACCATCTGAAATAAAAATGGTTCTGTCTTTTTGATGCTTGAGGGAATGAGAGAACAATGTAATTCAAGAGAAGCTGCTTTTTTGTTTAGAATAAAAACCTGTAGCAAAGTACTGTGAGCTAACTGCCTGAAGAATGGCTTAGGAGCTATTCTAATGAAAAAAACATAGATATAAACAAACCTTCACAGGAGCAATGTGATTAGTCCTCTTGTCAAAGGAATGACCTGCAGTATCACAGTGTAAGATGCCATTGTCAAATCTAAGAAGCATCAATTCTGAGTTGATCTGATCACTGCAATGAAATTACCAACAGGGAGGGTGAGCTTCATTAACATTCACAACCTATAAGACGACGGAAATACTCATGGTTCATCATATAAATGTTCTTTCCAAAGGGCTTGCTAACTGTAATGTATGTACCAAACACATGCTTCTGAACCTGGTATTTCAAACGGCCAGCATCAAAGGCAGTAAAATAGACCATCATCTTTCTCTGAACTGCTGCACCATTTTCAAAGTCAAGATACTAAAACCCGTAGTTAACATCCGTATCCACGAGGAACTGTATCTCACTGTTAAGCAAGATACAGTGAAAATTGTTCAGAATATTTACAATTTAAAAAAAAAAAGCAAAAAAGCAGGGTAAAGGTCTTACGAGTGTGACTTTTAATAGACACATTAAGTTCTGTATGCCTGAGGGAAAGATATTAGAGGTTCCCCAAGACACCACAAAACTTAAATTTGCATTTTGGCATCTAGTAAATGTGAATCAAACAGAGAGTTACATGAAGATAGGCGTGTAACAACAGTGGAAAGCATACATACTTACTGCTGACAGACTTGAAGATTGTTCCAGGGAAGCTGGCACCCATTGTAATGCTAAACATTACTGCCGTTTGTTCATTATAACCTTTCCAAATCAGCTTAACATTAAATGTGTTGATTCCTTCCTCTACAGTCAAATGCTTTTTACGATACACATGCGTTTTTGTATCTGTATCGCCACACCTTAGGCTGCTCTCCTTCTCATGTTTGAGCCTTCCCTGTGTAGTATTTAACAGAATAGATTTTTTCACCATGTTACCCATTCTGTGCCTCTGGCTGACAAATGGCAAAAGGAAAGCTTGTGTTTCTGTGTGCACACAAATGCGGATCTCTTTGTGAGAAGTCTTTGATTCCTTATTTAACGACTGTTTCAGAATCTGGAATAAAGTTTCCCACGTTATTCATGCTATTAATTATCAGTCAGAAAGGAAAACACAAAATAATATAATATGTACACCTCAACAGCATTTTGGCCAACTTTTCTAGGACAAGGACACTTTTAAAAATACTGATAACAATACCCACCTTGAGAAACCTATTCTGTGATATGTCTACAGGAAGCAAGATGTGGGCAATACTGGTTGGTGATGATCTTGGAGGCCTTTTCCAACCTTAATGATTCAATGATCCTAAGATTCAGCACTTAGTATCCCCTCACATCAGCCTCTGCTATGTAACAAACCTTTTCTTGAGCAAGTGTTTCTGTATGAAATAAACACAGTCACAGAGCTAACTTAAGGAGGGAAATTGGAATGTTCCATGGGGTCCAAAAAGACAAGAGAGCTTGTTTGTGGTTTATGTGATCTAGTTTTCTTCCGGGATGGAGGTCTCTGCTGAAATACATCCTTTTAAAGCCTGCTTCTTAAATACAGCCCTTTTTATTTTCCTACAGATATCTAGGCACAGAAAAGGCAGAACTCATGAATCAAAAGCAGTTTTCTTGCACTCTTTTGCGTTCACTCTATTTTTCCTTAAGAAAAGAAAGCTTCCAACACAACTGCAACCAGCACTTCTCCTGCTTTGGTTAGTTCATTTAAGAATCACCTGCGCTTGATTCTTTACAGTGTAACTCAAGAAGTGTAAAGTTTGACCTTTCCTAGTTTCTCACTAACTGTAAATGGGCTTCCAAGCAAGTACACTCTCTCCATAAGATGAAACATGACTTTTTTGGGAGGGCAAACTTCTATTTTGTATGATGTAAAGCCAAAAATTGACTGTGCACGGATTATTTTTTACTCTATCATGGCCTTGTATGTGTCTGTCAGAAGGCAGGAAAGTGAATAATAGAATACTCACATTTGTTCCATGGGCTCTCCTGCCTCCAGAACAAAGGACCTCCCGTGGTCCTAACAAACAAGGCCTCTGTGAAAAAGATGCATGAAATTTAGGCACTTAATTATACGTGCTTGTCATTAAATGGAAAAGGCTCACTGGATGACTGTTCTAAAAGGCTAGCAGCTGACATTTTAAGTTAATGTTCAGATTCAGTATGCCCCCTGATGCAGTGACACTACAGAAATAAACTGCAAAACCCCTTTCTAAATCACTTCTGACTACCCTTATGAGCCTGTAGAGAAAAAGATCACCTCACCATTCTATTTCTAAGATGATGAATCCTGGGCACATTCATGTCACCTCATAAGAGCCCCCCCAACATCTACACAGGGCAACTATACAGGCTGTATACACCTAATTTTTACAGTTTGTTGATAATTCAGGAGAGCACTAACGAGCATTACTTCACACCTGAAAAAACTGTATTTTCTGGTTTTAAGAAACTCAGGGAGTGTGAATCTGAATGGATCCTTAATTTTTTAATATTCTAAGATCTTGAGGTTTGGTGTTAACCAGACTCTCCAGAAGATCGCATGATGAGCAGAATGCAAATTAACATTTCTTAAAAAAAATTAAAAAGTATTCAAAATATGAGAATAGCAATCCAGACAATTTTAATATGAGCTGTTTGCTTAATAAATTATTATAGAAAACACTATTTCATGATCCATATTACAGCATACCTTGTATTTCTTTAAAAGCTACTTCATATACATTTCCAACACATATAAAGCATGTTTTGTGAACAAATTATAATGCATAATATTCTTTGCACAAGGAATTATGACCTTTATAAAGGTGGTCATTCATAGAATTGTGTTGGGACCTTCCTGATGGAAGAAACAGCTGTATCAATTTAATAAATGAGACTGAATCACTGCAGCTAAGCTGGCAAACTAGTTCAGCCCAAGAGCCCATCTTGACTTGTATTCTGTGCTCAGAAGTAAGAAAGTGCTGAGGGGAGAAAAGGAATAGGACAAGCCATATGTAGTAATTCCATAGGAGCTTTCAGCTACTTTCAGCTGATTTTTTTCTACGTGAAATTTTCATAAGCTCCATAAATAGGTAAGCTTATGCATGAAAACAAATGCAAATTTTCAAAAATATGAAAACACTTATTCTTCCTTGACCTGCAAAAAGTTAGTATCACTTCAACAATGTGCTATTCTTTCTTTTTTTTTTTTTCAAGAAGAAAAGGGTTGTTCTTCAATTTGAAAAGTACATATTATGCATCCTTTTACTGCGCTGTGCTATCACAAAATTTGAGGAATTCATTTATTATTTTTTGCTAGGCAACTTATGGGCAAAAATTATCCAAGATCTCTGAAAGATTCTACAGAGTTCGAGAGAAAATTCTGAAAAAAGTGACTCCAGTGACAGTACTGATCAGCCTACAGAAGAGAATCCTGCAGGAAGACATCATTGTGGCCTTGCAAAACTTAAAGGAGCTCATAAGCAAGGAAGGAAACCAACTTTTTACATGGTGTGACAGTGATAAGACAAGGGAGAATGGTTTTAAACTAAAAGAGGGGAGATTTAGGTTAGGGGATATTTAGAAGAAATTATTTACTCAGAGGGCAGCGAGGCCCTGGCACAGGCTGCCCAGAGAAGCTGTGGATGCCCCATCCCTGGAGGTGTTCAGCGCCAGACTGGATGGGGTCCTGGGCAGCTTGAGCTGGTGAGGGGCAGCCCTGACCACAGCTGGGGGTTGGGGCTGTATGGGCTTTAAGGTCCCTACCAACATAAGCCATTCTATGATTCTGTGCTTCATTTGAAAAGACAGCAGTATAAATAGTATAAACAGATACTGTAAAGCTGCCACAATAACGTGTACATTCTTCTAAATTCCACAGGATCTACGCACCACTGAAGTGTTACTTCGTACTTGTTTGGACATTCATCTTACCTGCAAGTGTCCTTTGAAAGTATTGCTACCAAGATAAAAGGAAATTTCAGAAGATGTAGTTATATTTAGATTTTCAAAAGCAGTTGGCAAGAGATTTCAATCAAAGAAACAGAAAGTACAATAGAATAGAGGATATGAAAAACTGTCTGAAGAACAAAAGGAAATGCCTCATATCTGGAAGCTTTTCAGTTGGGCAGAAATGGCTCCTAATGCCTGGGGTTTTTCTACAGGGGCAGTTTTGGAGCTTGGTGAAGATCGCACATGGATAAAAAGTCAATAGTTTAGATAAAT
Source organism: Numida meleagris (assembly GCF_002078875.1). Lineage (NCBI taxonomy): Eukaryota > Metazoa > Chordata > Aves > Galliformes > Numididae > Numida > Numida meleagris. The sequence continues at coordinate 85,654,815 of NC_034409.1, forward strand.
GAGAGACTTTAAAAGGAGAAACAGCTAGTCATTCAGCCACATAAGTGTATTAAATTCAATTTCAAAGTAAAATTTCAGCATTTCTGTGATAGCTATTGCATGGTCACTAATGAAATCTCCTTTTTCTTGGTGCATTTACAAACAGTAAGCAAATTCATATATTCTCTATGTTCTAAACTCTAGATTTTAGTAAATCTTTGTCTCATATTCCTTTTGGGAAAAATAACAGCTTAGCAGAAATGGAGCAGGTTTAAGAAAGAACTGCAAATATTGGGCTAAATAGAATATAAATTATGTTTTCAGGTAATTAGTTACCAAGACTAAGAAGATATAAAGACGATAAACAAGCATAAATGATGCTGGAATAGACAAAGAGAGCTAGAAGACATAAGCAATCCTCTTTTTTAACTTGTTGAGAAACAGCATTCCTAAAAGAAATACTAAGAAAATCATATTAAGAAGAAAAATTATGTATGTCACACTAAATGAGAAATGCTGAATCACAAGTAACTTAATTTGTAAGATAATTTAGTGGTAATTTCTGGTCAATTTTCAGCTGTGTAGGAAGACAATTTATTCTAGAAAAGAGAGAAAGATAAACCTTTGGTGTTTCATGTTAAGGAACTTGTTTGTAAATATCTGGAGAAGAAATAAAAAGGGATCAAAATTATTAGATGAGATGAAGGGGAGAAGAGAAGATTATTACAAAACTTGCAAAAGACATCACAAGAGATGTGAGTGATTTGCTTCTTTTCAGTTAAAGTTATTTCAGTTTTGCTTTTAAAAAGAGATTTGAAAAAAATCTACGTAACTGCAGACTGTTCTTCTGTAATCACATTTCTGGCTGGTGGCTTTCGCAAGATTTGATATATGTCCAAGCATCTGATTCCTATAGAAACCGTGGCAGAAATCCTTAATAAACTGAAAAGATATTGCCCAGAACACACTGGTGAAACCCCAGACAAAACCAGATTCCCCAGAATGTAGTGACTGAAATAGATCCAGTGAAGCAACAGATAAACAGCTACCATTACAGAGGTATAAAACACATTGACCGTGAAGCTGCAGACAGACAAAAAGGGAGAGCCTGTGAAGTGAGAACCAGGACCAGCCTAAGATGCAGTTAACAGTAAGACAGAAAGGACACTCTGTGATTTAGAAGAGAAGGCTTATCTTCTGAAGTGACATTTAACAGAGGGGATAGCAAAGGGAAAGAAAATGGCTGTTGAGAACACATCAAGCCATACCATGCGAAAACACCTGTCAGTGGTGAGGAGTGGTGGTAGGATGGCATGCTGCTTAATTCCCACTTCATCACAGAGCTGGAAAGAAAGCAAATGTTCTAGAAATCCCACGCAAAGTCCATCGTCTTCAACTACCACACGTGCCCAAAGTGATAAAGCAGGAAGGCAACTGAGCAATGGAATACGGCTCTTGAAAAGGATGCACTTGCCACTCTGGGTACTCTTAGAGGGAAGGGGTGTAGCTTTCAGAAGGAAATTCTGTAGACAGCGGTCTTGTGCCTCAGTGTTTCCCTCCTGGTGGCAGCCTGGGCTGAGGATGGTGTAGGTATGTGGGCTGCCACACTGCGCAGCCTGAGAGTGAACTACACAGCTGCAAATCATATCCACTGCATTTTAGGCAAATTACGATGTATAAAATTGGGTTTATGAGAATTACAGAAAATAGTTTAACGTATCTGTGAAGATATAAAGACAAATAAATCATGAAACCATTTTCTGTCTTTTATGACTACAGAGCAAAGGATAGAAATTACAACATGTGAGGCATTGTGTCTTAATTTCTGATCATTAATATTAACTCTACCAAAACCCTTTCTTGGAAAACAGTGGAATAATTTGAAGAAGAGCATGATGTGAAAGAAAGATGGAGTTAGATGACCTAAAATGAACATGCCAAGTAATTTTTAGAACTACTACTATTGCAAAGCTACCTAATAAGGAAAATTACAATTGTTAGGATGGAAATTAGCCATCAAATATATTTATGGAAGGCCTTATGATTTCTTTTTCACTCAGGACAAGACAGAATTGGAAATCAGGATGAAAAGAATATTACATATCATTAAGTGATAACTTGACCAAACAGTAATTTTCTGTTCCAAAAATACAGCAGAAACAAGCAGATGTCCTTGTTCACACTATTAGAAGCTTGATTCTGACAAAAGCATTTTGTCATCCAAAGAAATACTATGCTACACAGTTTTGTGATGGAAATTTTTCCTACCAGCAGGTATTTATTTAGCCCCTGCCCTTGATCTAATACAATGATTATTAAGGCAAGATTTCTCCTTGGAAACCATATTTTGGGTTTAGACTCAAGATCCTGAAAGACTGACTTACCCTTTCACTCCTTCTGATGACTATTTCTGTGGATGAAATTATACAGTTTTAAGAGCGATTACCAAACAACTTGCCTGTACAGAGTTGATATATCCTTTTCTTAACAATCTACAATTCCAAAACTCATTACAACTTCAAAGCAAACAAGGCGTTCTATATTCCAGGTATAGAAGTTGGAAGTTCTATATTTTTCAAACACATCACTGTCTCATTCTCAGTAAAGTCATTGTTTAGCAAAACTATATATATATTTTGAACATGATTACCTCTTACATTACATTTGGATATGAGGTTACAGAAGTTGATTCCAGAATCCTAATACCTACCTGGAAAATCCTGAGTTGAGACAAGCTCACAAACTCTCATACTTCAAACACACACTTTTAATGCTTTTACGGTCAAATAGAATATTTTATTTCAAAAACAGACCAATTCTGAAACTTTTGTTGTTTTATTTTTATGGCTACTTACAATGGAGTTTCAAACAAAGAATCTTTAATTAGGCAAGGCAAACCCCTTAGCTGCCATGGAACAAGTACCCAATCCCTTTAATCATTTTTTTTTTTTTACAAATCTATTCTCCCCAGGGGATAAGGAAGGAAAGGAGCCCCCCCCTCCCCCCCCCAAAAAAAAACCCAGAAACCCCAGCGTTTAGTTCTCCAATATAGACTGATCTCAACAGAAGCTTGTACAAAGACAAATCAGAAATGACGCAAAAGGAAGCTGGATAGTCTTCAAGTAACAGCTGACCTGGGACTGCAGGTTTTCAAGTTACTTTTGATGTGTCTCACCTGACTGTCTAAGGTGATTCTTTTTTGTCATTTGACAAATGTAATCATTTCTTCAAAACGCTCAGAGGAATGTAGGGTGAGCCCCATGGTCTATCATGCCTATGGTATAGGACTAATCAACACAAGAGAAAAAAGCAGCAAGAGAGGAATATAATATGTTATCAGTATCTCACATTCCCTAGCAAGAAGCTATCTTTAGCGATTTAAAATACGGAACTGTTCTCATATGGGGTTATTCTCCAGAGTGACTATAAGAAAGGCTTTATCTTATACAATAGATCCTTTTCTGAATGTACTCTGTATCATTTCTGTTAACACTGAATGACAAAATTGGTATTACTAACTTTAGCTGTTAGCTCTAGGAAGCATGCAGTCCTCAGAGAAAGGCCCTGGATGTATGCCAGCATTGCTTACCAGATCCACAAAGAAAGGCCAGTTGTTAACTGCACTAAGGGCAGGTTAAAGAACATTTTCTTAAAGACTGTGCTAAAATTATGCAGCCACAACAAAGCACTAATGCCACAAGTCTGCCTGAGCACCACAGAGACAACAGCTTTTCCCTGTCTGTTATATGGTTTCTGTGGATCAATCAGAAACAAGGTGCTGCTTTGAAATTTCTTTCACAAAGTTACTTTTTGGAGTAGAATGGTACTGGCAAACAGTTCCCCAACACAGTTTTGCATCCAAGTGTCCATCCATGGCTGTCTCCAATGCTTCCCACACAGAACCAGTATTTTGTTGAGATCCACTTGCTGCCAGGCTCTCAGTCACATATACACTTGCTATCTGAAGAGTCTGGCTGAAATTGAAACCATGAACATGTTAGGAAGGGCATGGTGAATCAAAAACTATTTTCACTATTAGAGTGGTTCCAGTAGAAGGATACCACCAATGTTTGGTGTGAACTTACCAGAGGTGAACAGAAGCATGTATTACCATTAGACCAAGATAATGAAATATACTAGAGAAGTAGCTGCCAGCTGTGGTTTGCAAAAAGACGCTAAGTATTTTACTCTCTACAGCTACACTTATACATGTATAATAATATAATTGCACAATAATAGAGCAAATCACAAACACACACAGAAGTCATTCAACCTTTGCTTACTATATGTACTTCTACAGTGACTGATTATTGTAGCAGCACTGAAGGTGTTAACTCTGTGCTAAATCTTTTGCTACATCAAAAAGATTCAAATGATTAATTGAAAGATTACTGTTCTCCCAGGCCCAGGGATTTTTTGCACAAGACCAAATTTCCCTAGACTCTGGTTTTCACACTGGAGGAATATGCTTGAACTCTCCATATAAATCACAGAGCAAGGAGTGAACCCAGAGAGGGCAAACCAAAGCAATTACAACGTTATGGTAGGCGCGGGACCTATGTTAAACTTTGTGCCATATTTTGTTATTTCTTCTGCATTCTGTGCCTAACTGCATTTTTCCTTGATGTGTATTAATTTAACATAGTAAGAGGGATTCAGGCAAATGGCTGACTCTGAAAACCTAAGCAAACCTTCAGTGCAGCCTATCACAAACAAGTCTGCTTTTTATGATATTCCCCAAAGTACCACCAGAATAGATAACAGTCAGGACAGACGAAGTGCCATGACATGAAGTGTAAGAGATGATTGCCCATCCACAGCAGGGATGACTGAATCCTGCTGGCAGCCTTCTCATTAAAAAGTCAGGAACTGGGACCACAAATCCTACTAGGAAAGAATACATGGTACCATAGAAATGACATGACATAGGAAAAACCGCATGAAGTAGTTCCAAAGTGTTTCCAACAGTGATGCTGCTAACTGGAATCACTTCACAAAGGAAGACAACATATACCACTCCATAGCTGGTACAGTGTAGTCCTGCAGCCCAGTAAACACTGTCTCGACATTGCTAGTGCAGGCCACAGGCCTCCTGCTGAGTTTCCAGGGCCTCAGGACCACAGCTGGTCAAGCTTACTCTGTCTCAGTTTCTCTTGACATGCCTGCAAATTCCAAACTTAGCTATAATAACAAATTTTCTTATGACTAGTTGGTTATGCCTAATCATAGAATCATAGAATTGCTCAGGTTGGAAAAGACCTTAAAGATCATCAAGTCCAACCGCAACCTAACCATACTGTTTTAACTCCAACAACTCACTGCTAAATCATGTCCCTGAGCACCACATCCAAATGGTTTTTAAACACATTCAGGGATGGTGACTCAACCAGCTCCCTGGGCAGCCTGTTCCAGTGCTTAATAACCCTTTCTGTAAATAAGTTTTTCCTGATGTCCAACCTAAACCTCCCCTGGTGCAACTTGAGACCATTTCCCCTTGTCCTGTCTCCAGTGAGAAGAGACCAACCCCACTCTCACTGCAATCACCTTTCAGGTATTTGAAGAGAGCAATAAGGTCTCCCCTCAGTCTCCTCTTCCCCAGATTAAACAGTCCCAGTTCCTTTAGTCTCTCCTCGTAGGGCATATTCTCCAAGCCCTTCACAAGCCTTGTTGCCCTTCTTTGGACCTGCTCATGCACCTCAATGTCCTTTCTGTACTGAGGCGCCCAGAACTGAACATAGAACTCGAGGTGGAGCCTCACCAATGCTGAGTACAGGGGCAGCAGTACTTCCCTAGACCTGCTCACCACACCATTCCTGATCCAAGCCAGGATGCCACTGGCCTTCTTGGCCACCTGGGCACACTGCTGGCTCATATTCAGCCGGCTGTCCATCAGCACACCAAGGTCCCTTTCCGCCAGGCAGCTTTCCAGCCACTCTTCCCCAAGCCTGTAGGGTCACCTGGGGTTGTATCTTCTCCATAAAAGGTATGGTATGGTGTATGGTATGCTATGGTGTATGGTATGCTATGGTGTATGGTATGCTATGGTGTATGGTATGCTATGGTGTATGGTATGCTATGGTGTAT